>NC_082687.1:40836031-41136031 GCF_949987515.2 Delphinus delphis | reverse complement strand
TTATTATGTTGAGGTAAGTTCCCTCTGTGCCTACTTTCTGGAGGGTTTTTATCATAAATGGGTGCTGAACTTTGTCAAAAGCTTTTTTTTGCATGTATTGAGATGATCATATGGTTTTTCTCCTTCAGTTTGTTAATATGGTTTATCACATTGATTGATTTGCGTATATTGAAGAATCCTTGCATTCCTGGGATAAACCCCACTTGATCATGGTGTATGATCCTTTTAATGTGTTGTTGGATTCTGTTTGCTAGTATTTTGTTGAGGATTTTTGCATCTATGTTCATCAGTGATATTGACCTGTTGTTTTCTATTTTCATGACATCTTTGTCTGGTTTTGGTATCAGGGTGATGGTGGCCTCATAGAATGAATTTGGGAGTGTTCCTCCCTCTGCTATATTTTGGAAGAGTTTGAGAAGGATAGGTGTTAGCTCTTCTCTAAATGTTTGATAGAATTCACCTGTGAAGCCATCTGGTCCTGGTCTTTTGTTTGTTGGAAGACTTTAATCACAGTCTCAATTTCAGTGCTTGTAATTGGTCTGTTTATATTTTCTATTTCTTCCTGGTTCAGTCTCGGAAGGTTCTGCTTTTCTAAGAATTTGTCTATTTCTTCCAGGTTGTCCATTTAATTGGCATACAAGGATCTCATGATCCTTTGTATTTCTGCAGTTTCTGTTGTTACTTCTCCTTTTTCATTTCTAATTCTATTGATTTGAGTCTTCTCCCTTTTTTCTTGATGAGTCTGGCTAATGGTTTATCAATTTTGTTTATCTTCTCAAAGCACCACCTTTTGGTTTTATTGATCTTTGCTATTGTTTCATTCATTTCTTTTTCATTTATTTCTGATCTAATCTTTATGATTTCTTTCCTTCTGCTAACTTTGGGGTTTTTTTGTTCTTCTTTCTCTAATTGCTTTAAGTGTAAGTTTAGGTTGTTTATTTGAGATATTTCTTGCTTCTTGAGGTAGGATTGTATTGCTATAAACTTCCCTCTTAGAATTGCTTTTGCTGCATCCCATAGGTTTTTGGTTGTCATGTTTTCATTGTCATTTGTTTCTAGGTATTTTTCGATTTCCTCTTTGATTTCTTCAGTGCTCTCTTGGTTATTAAGTAGTGTGTTGTTTAGCCTCCATGTGCTTGTATTTTTTACAGATTTTTTCCTGTAATTGTTATCTAGTCTTATAGCATTGTGGTCAGAAAAGATACTTGATATGATTTCAATTTTCTTAAATTTACCAAGGCTTGATTTGTGACCCAAGATATGATCTATCCTGGAGAATGTTCCATGAGCACTTGAGAAGAAAGTTTATTCTGTAGTTTTTGGATGGAATGTCCTGGAAGTATCAATAAAGTCCATCTTGTTTAATGTATCATTTAAAGCTTGTGTTTCCTTTTTTATTTTCTTTTGGGATGATCTGTTCATTGGTGAAAGTGGGGTGTTAAAGTCCCCTACTATGATTGTGTTACTGTCGATTTCCCCTTTTATGGCTGTTAGCATCTGCCTTATGTATTGAGGTGCTCCTATGTTGGGTGCATAAATATTTACAATTGTTATATCTTCTTCTTGGAATGATCCCTTGATCATTATGTAGTGTCCTTCTTTGTCTCTTGTAATAGTCTTTATTTTAAAGTCTATTTTGTCTGATATGAGAATTGCTACTCCAGCTTTCTTTTGATTTCCCTTTGCATGGAATATCTTTTTCCATCCCCTCACTTTCAGTCTGTATGTGTCCCTGGGTGTGAAGTGGGTCTCTTGTAGACAGCATGTATATGGGTCTTGTTTTTGTATCCATTCAGCCAGTCTATGTCTTTTGGTTGGAGTATTTAATCCATTTACATTTAAGGTATCCCAAGACTCTCTTAAGGGTATCTAATCTCTCCCTCTCAAGTGGCTCTTCCCCTTCACCTATAAATGTGGGCATATTTCCTCCATCTTAAAAACACCTTCCTGATGTGTGAGTCTTCCAACTTTGTTCTTTTTCAAGATTTAAAAAAATTTTCTCAGTCCTTCTATTTTCATAAGAATTTTTGAATCAGTTTGTCAATTTCTGCAAAGAATACAGCTTCTATTTTATCTTTTTAAAAACTATCTATTAATTTATTTGGCTGCGCTGTGTCTTAGCTGTGGCCCACGGGATTTTCATTGCCGTGTGCAGGATCTTTTAGTTGTGGCATGTGGGAACACTAGTTGCAGCATGTGGGATCTATGTTTCCTGACCAAGGATTGAACCCAGGCCCTCTGCATTGGGAGTGCAGAGCCTTAGCCACTGGACCAGCAGGAAAGTCCCCCAACTGCTATTTTTATAGAGACTGCATTGAACTGTAGATCAGTTGAGGGGATATTGCCATCTTAACAATGTTTGGTTTTCCAATCCATTAACATGGGATATCATTCCATTTATCTAAAACTTACTTTCACCAATGTTTTGCAGTTTTCAGAGTATAAGTTATGCATTTTTTGGTTAAATTTATTTAATTATGTTGAACATCATTAGCCATCAGGAAAATGAAAATCAAAACCCCAGTGAAATACCACTACACACCCACTAGAATGGCTAAAATTTTAAAAAAGACAGTCACAAGTATTTTACTTTTTGATGCTATCATAAATGAACTGTTTTCCTAGTTTTATTTTTCCCTGCCCTTTCATCCTTTCTCTTCCCAAACCACATGTTTCCATGAGCCAGGGCTGATCTAGCAAATCCCTCCACTGTCCCAGAAATGTGAAGGAAAACCACACTCCTTCTGTGTGTCCCCTCTAGTCTCAATGCTCTGCCACAGCACTGCTTCACTTCTGATACCAGACGTGTGGGTTTTCCACACATCAAACAGTCCTCTGATACCAGCTGGGTATCTTATTAACTCGATTCTGATAGGTAGATATACCTGGAGATAGTGTTAGATCTCGCACGTTAAGGGTTTAGTCCCACAAAAAAGTCCCCTCCCCACTTCAGATGCCCACTTCAAGTCCAGGTTATTACCTGTGCTTCTGACCAATAAATTATAGATTGGAGATTCCAAAGACTCCCTCTTCAGGTTCAGTTACTTTGCTAGAGCTGCTCATAGAACTCAGGAAAAGAGATTACTTACTAGATTATTGGTTATCATAAATGGATATAATTCAAGAACAGCCATATGGAAGAGATGCATAGAGCAAGGTGTGTGGGAAGGGGAATGGAGCTTCTGAACCCTGTTCTTTAGGCTTCATTATATAGGCACGATTGATTAAATAATTGGCCATTGGTGACTGAATCAATTTTCTTCTTCCAATTTTCTTCTAATACCTTTATTGTTTTGTTTTTTATTTTTGGTTTTCTGATACATTTGGAATTTCTTATTTATGTTGCAAGGACCAGGGATCTAACTTGATCTCCTTCCAGTTTGATTGATAATTATGCCAATAGTTTTCATTAACTAAACCACCATAAAAATGCCACATTTGTAACGGACTAATTTTAAAATCAACTTGGATTTATTTTGGGGTTCTTTGTGTCCAAATCATTCTATTTTTCATCATTTTAATAAAGTAAGGCAAATTCTCCCTTGCCATTCTTCTTTTTCATAAATTCCTTCCTTATTCTTAGGCATTTATTCTGTCATATTGTAGTGAACATTGTTGGTTGCCTTCTCAGCTTTCCAAACATCACTCTCCTACTGGGAAGTAGTCATGCATTTTGGATGGATTGATCTACTCTTGGCCATGGGGGTGGCCTCAGTTGGCCTAAGCCATCAGTTTAATCCTATTTATCTGGCTCTGGCTCATGAATTTGTTCATGCGGGAACGAGACCTAAACTGGTCTAATCAGAGTGAAAGTTTGGACTTTTCAAACTTCAAACTTCAAACAATAGCAACTAGCCCTGTTGGCAGCAGTCTTGCAACCATGAGAGAAACAAGTCTGAGGATGATGCCAACACATGGAGGAGGACAAAGCTAAGATAATCATAGAGAAATGAAACCGGGGTCTTGATGAAATTGTGTCTGTAGTCTACCCTACATCTGGAATTTTCAGTGGTACAAACCACTGAATTCCTTTTTTTAACTTTGTTAGAGTCAGGTTTTCTGTTACTCTCAATGGAAAGCCCCCTAACTGATACACATATGGGCTTTACAAGAATTTTCTTTTTAAAAACTAATATGAAGATGATCTTTCATTGTCCTCTAACCCTTCAATCTCCCCATTGGATACAAAACTAGATTCCAGCTCTTTAGCATGGGCCTTAAGCCTCGCTATGAGCTGATTCTATCCTACTTCCCAGCCTTCTTTCCCATTACAGTTGTCCCTCTCCTCAACCCCACCACCTAAATCTCCCTCAGATTCATCACCCAATCCCCATCACTCTATTGGCACTCATGTAGGTTCAGCCCCATATTAAAGATATACCCACATTTTGACATACACGTATTGAATGCCAAAATGCCCAAACACGTATTGAATGCCAAGTCCTATGGGAATGGCCTGTGCGAGGTGCTGGGGACACAGGCATGAGTGAGACATGAATACTGTTTGGTAGTGGGGGAGTCCAACTCATAAGCAGATGGCTTTGATATGACGTGATAAAGGCTTTCATAGACACCTGTATGACACCCCGTGTATAGTGGTGATGAATAAGTATTTGTTAAACAAAATGGGATTTGAGGCCATGTTAACTAATACAAACATGGATTCTAGATCCTTAAAGTTAGATGTATGACAAGATAAACCACTGCGTAGAAAAGCGAAATAAACATTGGAAATGAATATGACCTTTTAACAAAGTATGGTCATTTACAGCTCTTTTCTTGTGATGTTTTTGTCTGGTTTTGGTATCAGGGTAATCTGGTCTCAAAAAAGGAGAATTGAGCTAAGTTGTTTTCTAACAGCTTTATAATATTCTACAATTTGCCAGCACACCTCCATCTCTCCCTTTTGGAACTGCTGCTGAAGTCCCCAGGCTGCTGAAGATTGAAGTGGGATGAGTAGAACCAATTGGTACTAAGAAGAAAGTGAGCCCCAGACACATACACTCGAGTAGAGTGTGGGCCAGTGAAAGGGGGGGCCTCTGCTTTGTTCACCTTAGTAACGTCAGTCACCTTAGATACCCCAGTATCTAAGGCACTCAGTTATTGCTTACCAAATTGCAAAAGCACTCATATCTTCCCCCTCAAAAAGCTGCTAACAAAGTCCTATTTTATCTCCAGGCTATTTGTTTCCTTTTCCAAAATCTTTTCTTACCCTCTTCTCCTTAAAGGCTGTGTCTATCTTCATCTGAACCACAGTGACCTGTGAAAGAAGATGGACGGGGCCAGTCAGCACAGGGTCTGATCCATCCTGGATTCCAAACTCACCTGGGGCCCATCTCCTAGGACAAAGTTACTAACAAACCTGAGCTGTTCGTTTCTGAAGAACAGGTCCCTGAGAACCAGGCCGTGCTGTCTCAGGCCACAGCTGCCACTGTGTGAGTCTGTCAAGTTTTTATATGCAGCTCAACCCTGCAAATACACACTTAATTACCTCCCTCACCTTTTGCTCCTTCAAATGCACTAATTGAAAGGTAGGTATCCAATGTGACCATCTGGCAATCTTGGCCCCTGGCCTCTGCAAATCCTTTCTCCACAGTGCCAGCCCTCCAATATCCCCTCATGCACCCCTTTCGAACCCAAAGAGCTCAGAGCCTTAGAGAGGCAGGCTGGCCCAATCCTTGCCCTGGGAGTGCTGGCTGGACCTGTCCTTGGCTGCCCTTTGTTAACGTTTCTGTCAATATAGATACAGTATTTGAAAGTAATAGAACTATCCTTGTTTTAAAGTCTTCTACAAATGCTTCCACTCGGCTCTCCCCCTAATTGTGAGTCAGTGAGACGAAGTTTAAGTTCAGGACTCCACGAGCACAACGTAGCAAGAGGCCATTTTGCATTATAAGCAAGCATGATAGGCTTTCACTTACTGGGTGAGAAGGAGGTCCCTGCTGGGGTCAAGCCAATTCAATTAAACTCCACCCAACAAACTCCTGTCAGAGAACTGAGTTAGTCCAAGATGATTCTCAGGCCATCAACTGTTTGTGTCACCTTGGGCCAGCCAAATTCTCTAGGTCTCAGCTGTAAAATTAAACTCTTGTAGACTATGATTTTATTTTATTTATTTTTCATTTAAAAAAATTTTATTGAAGTATAGTTCATTTACTATGTTGTGTTAATTTTTGCTGTACAGCAAAGTGACTCAGTTATAGATGTATATATTCTTTTCCACTATGGTTTATCACAGGATATTGAATATAGTTCCCTGTGCTATACAGTAGGACCTTGTTGTTTATCCATCCTATATATACTAATTTGCATCTGCTAATCCCAAACTCCCAATCCTTCCCTCCCCAGCCCTCCTTCCCCTTCAGCAACCACAAGTCTGTTCTCTATTAGACTATGATTTTATAGATGTAGTGTCACCCATTCGGTATGGAGCAGAGGCAAGTCACTGTGGGATACCCTGTCCTTTCCCATTAACAGGTTTACACAGATGAAACTTGATTGGAAATAACATCAAGAGCAGCTTTGGGTGGTTAATTAAATCTTCTAATACTAAAAGGGGAGGGAGCATCATGGTTGCCAGATAACCATCGATTGTCCTTTTTGGCAGAGGGGTGGGGCTGGCTTGGGTCTTTTTTTAGTTGCAATTGGTGGGGCCATCCTGTGGCCTTCTTTCTGACCATTGCATCCTGTGGAGCTCCACCCATCCATCCTCATAGGAGTGTAGAGACACTCCTGCCTCCTTCCCAGTCCCAACACTTTCAGACTAGAGCAATGGAACCAATTTCTTGTTCTGTAAGAGCAGGTCTACCCATATTCCTATTGTACATATATGTATGTGTCTCCTTACTATTTGAAAATATTAATTAATGCAACCTTCCCCATCTTATGGAATTCTTCCCCATTTGCCCCTGAGAGCCTGACCCTGCCCTAGATAGATAGAGTCACCCACTTCACAAACAGAAAACCAAGATTGCAAATACTCAATTATTAAATCTACCTGTGAAACAGAGAGATTCAGGTGATTCAGGTACAGCAAGTTTCCCACCACTACTGTGGTCCTGGAGGAGAGGAGGAGGGGGTAAGGACAATGAGGAAGATTTTAAGTCTGAGAAATGTCATGCTTCTTCCAGAAGAAGCCTCACTTCTCACCTGCCCCAGTGACCTCCAAGTCAGTGTCCAGTTGTCTTCCCTGAGGTCCACTAGTTGCTAGTGATCGGCACACGCCTGTCCATCCTTCAGCCAGTGATGCTTGCCTCTCCTCTGACCTCTTCATGTGGGCAACTACCTGTTCAACAGCCCTGGACCCTTGTTGGCCACCCAGAAGCACTACCGAGAGGTGAAGGTGTGGTCTCTAGATACATCAAGGAGTGGTGGTGGAATGAGAGGGCAGCCAGTGCCCCCGACAAAGGTGAGAAGACATGGAACAGTTTGAAATCCTCCACTGAGCCAGCATGATGGCGGAACACATGGTCCTTATTACACACACACACACACACACACACACACACACACACACACAAATGGTTCCCTGGATTCCTCTCCATTTTCTTTGCCACCATCCTCATTCAATCTATCGTTGTTTACAACTGGTCTCCCAGCGTCTACTCCTGTCACCCTTCAATCCACAAAGCAGCCAGAGTGATTAAAAACAAACACATTATCACAGACATAGAAAACAAACTTGTGGTTACCAAAGGGGAAAGGGTGGGGGAAGGGATAAATTAGGAATTTGGGATACACACTACCATATATAAAATAGATAACCAACAAGGACCTACTGTATAGCACAGGGAACTATATTCAATATCTTTTTATAGCCTATAATAGAAAAGAATCTGAAAAAGAATATATATAACAGCTATATATATATGTATATATAAAAGTGAATCACTTTGCTGTACACCTGAAACATTGTAAATCAACTATACTTCAGTAAAAAGAAGTCTACAAAAGACATACACATTATACAGGCCATTTCTGTCTTTGGTGGCTTCTCACTTCACTAAGACTAAAGCCCAAGCACCTTCCCACTGCCTACAAGGCACTATGTGGTGTGGGGCCTGACTTTCTCTTCAGCCTCACCCAGGTCCCATCCCCCTCACTCACTCTGTTCCAGTGATATTGGCTTTGTGGACAGTCTAGAACAGGCCAAACTCTTTCCTTCCCCAGGACCTTTGCACTAACTGTTCTCACTAGCTGGAAAGTTCTTGCCTTGGTTGCTCCTATGACTACTCCACTGGGCAGATCTCAGCTTAATTGTTCCTTCCTGCATTAAGACAATTGCTCCTTCTATTCTCTATCTCCTTACCCTGTTTATTTCCTTCATAGTACTTATCACAATCTAAATTTTTATGTACTTGTTGACTTATTTATTATAGGTTTCTTCCCTCAGAATACAGGCTCAGCAAGGTCAAGAGGCACTCTGTCATGTTCATAGTTTTATCCAAGTGTCTAGCTCACTGCCTGGCACATATCAAATAGTCAATAAATATTTGTTGAATAAAAGATGTACCAAAATAACACATTTCACGCATTCTCACACATACATAATACCACTTATGCAGTGCTTACTATGTGTCAGGCATTGTTCTAAGCACTTTCCATGTGTTAACTCATTTAGTTCTCTCATAACTCCGAATAGGTGTTGTTATTATCTCCAGTTTACAATGAAGGCAACAAAGTCAACAGAGTGGTTGACTAACTCCCCTAAGTTCACCCAGTGAGCTAGGTGAGGCTGGGATTGAACCTTAGCAGTCTTTCTCCAGAGTCTGTGTTCTTAACTCTTATGCTCTAAAAGCTCTGAACAAAGAATAACGTATTTAACACATTTTGAGTTTCCTGGTGTGGGAGACACTCTGAGCTGCCCACTCAATAGCCATCTCAACACTCTGCACCCTCGATTCTTGCCAATAGAACCTCCCTATAGTTCAGCGAGGCAATGTGGCCAGCACCAGCACTAAGCCAGTCTTGGTAACGCCGCTCCCGTTTGCTATTTACTCATAGTCTCAGCCTTTTTATGCATATGGAGGTGGCACGTGACCTGGTTCTGCCCAATGAGAGACCAGAAGAAGTCGATGGGGGGACGTCCTCTTATAAAGGAGACACGCGGGAGCTGAGAACTCAAGGACACCATTTTTCTTCTTGCTGTGTATGTGGACCTGATCCTGGAGCTGCAACAGCCGTCACAGGACCATGACAGGACTAGCGTGAGGATCAGAGACCAACATGTTCTGATAGTATGTTAGTACTAGACTAACATAGGATAGTAGACTTAACTAACTAGAATAGTAGACTTAAAACACAGTAAGAACATGAGTCTGATGGCATTGTGAAACTGCTGAACCAAGCTGGGAATCACCTACTTCAGACATCTTGCTATAAGAGATAATTTAATATCAATATGCAACTGTTTTTTTAAACAGTTCTATTGAGGTATAGTTAAATTTAGGCACCATAAAATTCACCCATGTTAAGCATACAATTTTAGTAAATTTACAGAGTTGTGCAATCACCACCACAATCCAGTTTTAGAACATTTCCTTCACCCCCTAGAGATTCCTTGTGCCAATTTGCAGTCAATCCCCATTCTTACCCACAGCTCCAGGCAACCACTGATTTTCTTTTTTTGGTCTCTATAGATTTGCCTTTTCTGGGCATTTCATAAAACATCTTTTTGGGGTTTTTTTTTTGGTAACAAAGTATTCCTAACTGCTTTTCATGGCATATGGATATGCAAATTGTAATGAAATCCACACTCAGGTGACAGCAAAATGAAGGAAAAAGGATGACCACCAATATGGTGTGGCGGAAAGAGCCCTCAAGACCAGGACACCCAGTTCTGGTCTCAGCTCTTCTCCTAATCAGCGGTGTACCTCTGGTAAGTTTTAAAACTTCTCTGTGCTGATTTTTCTCATCCATGAAATGAGGGGATCCAAGTGAATGGCTTCTAAACTCCTTTCCAGATCTAAGATTCTAAACTATTTTCTTAAGAAACAAAGGCACTACTTGAGTTATTTCAGGTAAAACTATATCATTCAACTAAAACTGATTGACTTCTATAAATCTAAAGGGTTAATCATGTTAAGGTGGATAATTCTGCTAATGGGGAGAACTGAGGATGTTATAAAATATCTATCAGAGAAAGAGATCTGTGTTGGGCAGGAAGATAATTGTATGCAGAAGAAAATGAGTGAATTGTTACAAAAGGGTCATGTTTGGACCGCTTGTCAGAAAGAAGGGTGAAGGATGCTTAGAACACATTCTGTTTATGGTGTATCTGAATGCCTAGACATGAACATTTCTTTTGTAAAAGGGACTCTGTGAATTAGAGAGTTGTCTCATGATTGTAGATAAATAGGATCATATTTATCTTTAAAAGTCTGTTTGTTACGTCAGTTTTTAAGAGATGTAATAGTAGGATTGTGGTTATAGATAAAAAAAAGTCCTCTGGGGGATGGGACTACTCTGTATCATGATTGTAATAATGGTTACATGAATCTACACTTGTTAAAATTCATGGAATTATACATACTGCAAAAAGGCAGTTTTACTGCATGTTAATTTAAAAATTAAAAGTCCTTACCTTTTAGAGATACATATTGAAATTATACAATATCTAGTATTTGCTTCAAAAGAATGTGGGAGAGAGGGGAATGTTGGGGTACGGATGAAAGAAGATTGGCCATGAGTTGATAATTTTTGAAACTAGGTTCATTATACTCTCCAGGAGTTCTGTATGCTCTCTTCTCCCTTTCTGTGTCTGTTCAAAGATTTTCATTTTAAAAAGTTAAAAGTAAAAGCATTGGTGAGCAAGAATAAAGTTTCTTCCTGCTTGCATGTTGAAAAGAAGCTTATTTTTGACTTCCTGACTGATGGCTCTCTCTAAGAGAAGGAATACTTTACACGGGTAAAGTGACGGGAAAAATATATCATTTCTCTATATAATTTATGCACATTTCATGATGTGAAAAGGGATATTTTAATGTATTTGATCCAGCTGGGCTGAGTACATTTTAAAAATTATCTTTATATTAAATCAGAATTAATGGTTTACTGAGTTCCTGTTTATTATAGTCATCAAAATAATCCTTCAAATAAAATATCTTGAATTTTTACACCTCCCCCAGAAGATACTATTACCATTTCACAAAGGAGAGAACCAAGGCTTAGCCATACATGCTACATATCTAGCATAGTGGAGTCGGAATGCAAATCCAGATCTACTTCTAGAGACTGTGCTCTTACTTTCTGTGCAGTCAGATTTCTGGACTGGACTATATTCCAAGCAGGATGCTTTTTACAGGTTCTGTGTGTCCATCCTCCACTTCTGCCTGCTTCTGATCTAGCATCTCGTACCTGGGACCTTCTTCAGAGGACTCCCAAGGGCTACTGGTTTGCTTTGCCATAGCCCAGAGAGCCAAAAGTGTGCAGAGTTTACATCCCCATAAACTGGCCCAAAGCCAGTGATTCACTGCACAGGAGTACCGAAGTTCAACTCCCTTGCTTTGACTGAGACAAACTCCGAGGAATAATTAACACACCAGAGCTCCCCTGGGGATCAGGTGGAAGCAGAAACATCGTCTGAAATCGTCCCTTTGCTCAGCATCTCCCACGTCCCTGTCCTGCTTCCCCCACTCCCTCACTGGCTTCTCCTGGTAGTGTTTCCCCAATAAATCACTCGCTCATGAACTGCTGTCTCAGGGGCTGTTTCTTGGGAACCCAACCAAAGACAACTTCTTTATTCTATTTAGATGCAGGTTCCTTGCTAATAATTTCTCTCCTAGGAAACATTTATGAGAATATGTATGTGTTTTCAAAGAGGCAGTTTCATATATACATATATATTTCTGTATGCAATTCCCACAGTGATGGAAATAGACATGTCAAAGATGGAGAGACAGATATTACCTGCGATGAAGATCATACTGACTCATAATAAGAAGATGTGCTCTTCGTTGCCACGGCATCCATGAAAGTGATCTAGTAGCACAGCTAAATCAGAATGGGCTTCTAGATGGTGATCCAAATACCATCTGCTGAATCAACACTGCTTTAGTCCATAAAGTTGGGGTGAGGGTTGGGAAGAGGACCTGTTAGTGTGGGTTGAAGAGGAAAGAACCTGTTAGTGTGGGTTGAAGAGGAAAGAGAACACTTTGAGTAGACTCAAAACCCCATCTTCAAGGCCTCAAGCACGACAAACACAGTGCTTTCCAGTAAGCCCCTTGCTGGAAAGGAGGCATTATATTTATGGAAAACAGAGCCCAACTGAGCCGCATCCCCACTGAGAAGGGGATTTCGTTTGTAAAGGAATCTCATGTTGTGTTATCCACGGCAGAGTGTGGCGATTAAGAGTGTGATTCCGTATCTCACCTGTGTGAATCCACACACTGGCTCCATGACTTTCTAGCTATGTGACGCTGGCAAGTTACTTCACACTTTTGATCCTCTATTTCTTATTCTGTAAAATAGGACAATAATAATAAAGACCTCATATTGTTGTTGAGGGAATTGTATGAGGTCCATAAACCACTGGAACATGATAAGAGCTCAGTAAATGATTTTTACTATTAACTGAGCTACAGATTTCCTTCTTTGAATGTCTCTAGTAATGACATTGGGGCTGGAGAGATTGCACCCATGTGTGCTGGGGTAGAGAACATCTGCATCCTTTAGGAAGCAATGTGGTAAATCAAGCACCCCCCCAGACAAACTCCGTTTGGGCTTCCACAGCAATGGGTTCTTATCTATATCACAGTGCTCGACTGTGGTATATTCTGGCTTTTCTGTTAATGTGTTTCTCCATTGCCAGGAGGAGAGCTCTTTGAGGGCTAGGCATCATTTCCATCCTTGGGTCCCCAGCATTTAGCAGCTAAAGCAGTAGGTGCTCAGTAAATATTTGTCGTCAAATGAAAGCAGAGCCTTATTCCAGTAACTGGGCTGTGGGAAGAATTATTCTGACTTAAGCTAAAGAAGAAAAGAATTTACACAAAGATGTCCAATGCGATTAGAGTTGTCATAGCAGAAAGAAAAAAGAAGGAAAGGAAGGAAGGGAGGGAAGGAGGAAGGAAGGAGGGAAGGAGGAAAAGGAGGAAGGAAGGGAAGAAATAAAGAAAAGAAAGAGGGTTTCCCTGGTGGCGCAGTGGTTGAGATTCCGCTGCCGATGCAGGGGACACGGGTTCGTGCCCCGGTCTGGGAAGATCCCACATGCCGCGGAGCGGCTGGGCCCGTGAGCCATGGCCGCTGAGCCTGCGCGTCCGGAGCCTGTGCTCCGCAATGGGAGAGGCCACAGCACCGAGAGGCCTGCGTACCGAAAAAAAAAAGAAAAAAGAAAAAGGAAAAAAAAAAAAAACCAGAAAAAAAAAAAAGAAAGAAAAGAAAGAGAAAAAGAAACAATGTGATTGTCCATAGTAGGAGAATCTAAGTAATTTAAAGCATATCTAATCAATTAAGATATTATGTAGCTATTAAAACTTAGAAAGTCTTTGTAGCAACATGGAAAAATAATTATGATGAACTGTTAAGTGAAAAAGAGAACACATTTTTATCTTAATGATGACATCAACTCTGTAAAAGTTATATAAATGCATACAAACAAGGACTGGCAGGCATTGTGGGCTTAACCAAAACAGGTTATTTTATTGTAGTGATGACATCATGGGTGAAATTTTTTTAATTTTTAGTTTTTCATTAGTATTGCTACAATATTTGTGTGTGTGAAGTTAAACAGTGTTCTTAAATAAAAGAGAGTGGCTAATCTTTCACAGCAGAACTATCTCAGTTTTCATAGAACAACGGTCTCTCAAGGTCCCTTTCAGCCTGGGAGTCTGGTATTTCCCAGCTCCTAGCACCACACTCTGAGACTCCTAGGACAGCTCAGAAGCAATTGCTTGTATGCAATGTCTATGCTGTCAAAACCCAGTGGAAACCAGAGTTAGAATAAGGCAGAATCAATACAAGTTGTGAAAAGGATGACCCCTAACTCTAAAAGTACTTTCTAAACATTTGCTGAATATCTGCTAATATGCCAATCACTTCCCTAAGTGCTGGAGATACAAAGGATGAACAAGAACAGGACAAAGTTCTTGCCTCAAGGGAGTTCAAAGCCCAACAGGGAAGAGAGACAGCAAATAAACAGCGACAGTATAGTATGGTAGTTGCTAAGAGAATGGACTAAGAGCTGTGGGATGGTTAATTAGGGGCCAAGAATAGGAATTACTTCAAAATGGCTGAAATGAAGGAGGGCTCATTATAAGAATGTAGGGAAATGTCATGGAACCCAAGGAGGAAATGTGTCCTGGGTCCTCAAGATTCAGAAACCCCAGTTCCTAGATCTGAAATACCTTGAGGACCAGAGCAAGTAGTCCTCTGACCATTTCTCTCTTTCTCCATCTCTATCTCTTTCATTCCTTTTGAGGTAATGGGATCTTTTGTCTCCTCTTCCTTTGGCACATATATTCCTCTCTCCAGACTCATCCCATTGCTCTGTTTTCACATGGTTCACCTTGGCTTCCCTTAAATGGTGCCAAGCTCTAGACTCTACATGATCTTCAGATCCAACAACACTTAGAGCTAATTAGAGTTATCGGGTCCCAATTCCAAAGTCCTAAGGAAGGGAATGTGGTGGGTGAATCTTGAGTCAGGGCCAGATGCAGTTGAGGGCAGGGTCAGGTAGCCTACTGTCTGTCTACTCAGGAAGGGCCATGGGACTGCCTTGCTAGAAAGGGGGCATCTTGAAAGCAGACAAATTGACGAATGCATCCCCTTTGTTGGAAAGCAAGGGACCTAGGGATCTGACTAGAGATGCGGTGGTCAAGAAGGTGTTTTTGAGTTGAGTTTTGGGGTGACAGTGAGGGATTAGACGAGAATAAGGTATAGATTTCAAATATAATTAGGAGGAAGAATCATCTATCAATCATCTATCAATCTATCATCCATGACTGGATGATAGAAGGAGGGTTGTAAATTGAATCTCAGTTTATCACATAATTGCCTTAGCTCATCCTATTTATTAAGGGACCTTTTAAACTTCACTGTCCTTGGAACTATCAGAGTTTTTTTCCATAGACAAAACCAGGGAACACCCGTCTACTTCAGCAATAGTACATTGTATTAATCACCAACTCCAACTACACTAAGAGCATAGTTATAGGAAACAGCCTGATTCCTCAGAGGAATTTGAGAACTCCATCCATAGTCCAAGCTTTTTGCAGCATTCCAAGTCCACATACACGCACCCCCACTAACACACACTCTGAGCACTTTCATGAAATGATGCAGAACATTTTTGCCTGGTTGTATTTGTTTTGCATAATGTATGGAATAAATTCACCATGCTATTAGTTGGAGAGAATTACAGCCAGCATATGAGGTGTATTATACTCTGTATATATGTAAATACAGCCCATTTATAAACACAGTGTGTGCATATGTGTGTTTAAAGTTAGTTTTTTTAAAATAAATTTTATGTATTTATTTATTTATTTTTGGCTGTGTTGGGTCTTCGTTGCTGCCCGCGGGCTTTCTCTAGTTGTGGCGAGCAGGGGCTACTCTTCATTGTGGTGTGTGGGCTTCTCATTGCGGTGACTTCTCTTGTTGTGGAGCACGGGCTCTAGTCACGCCAGCTTCAACAGTTGTGGCTCGCGGGCTCTAGAGTGCAGGGTCAGTAGTTGTGGCGCTCGGGCTTAGTTGCTCTGCGGCATGTGGGATCTTCCCGGACCAGGGCTTGAACCCGTGTCTCCTGCATTGGCAGGCAGATTCTTAACCACTGAGCCACCAGAGAGGCCCTAAAATTAGTTATTTTAAAACAGAGGAGCTGTCAGGTTACAAATTCTTATTTATATTTTGCACATTGGTCCTTTCCATTCCCACTGCCATCACCTAATTCAGGACATTACCGACTCATCCTAAGTTATTGCAGTAGCCTTAACTGACCATTCTGGCCATGGCCACCAGATTTAGCATCTTAAAGCAACACTTGCATGATGACACTCCCTGTTCACAAACCTTCCGTGTTTTCCTATTACGTACCAAATAAAATCCGAAGTCTATGTCCTAGCACGAAAC
Organism: Delphinus delphis; assembly: GCF_949987515.2. Taxonomy (NCBI): domain Eukaryota; kingdom Metazoa; phylum Chordata; class Mammalia; order Artiodactyla; family Delphinidae; genus Delphinus; species Delphinus delphis. The sequence goes on along the minus strand of NC_082687.1, from coordinate 41,119,969 downwards.
GCCGGTAGAATTTTGAACCTACCAACCACCCAAGCTCCTTTGCTAGTCCTCCGTGCTTCTGCTAAATTGAACTATTTACTTTACTACTAGATTCCTAAATATACATGGATCTTTTCAATCAGTATATACTTTTCCTTCTGCTTGGAATAACTACCCCTTTCTTTCCTTTTCTCCAATGATCAAGCTAATTCCATTTCTTCCACCGCATCTTTGCTAATAAACCCAGTAAAAAGTGATTGCGCCTTCCTCTGCACCTCCAGCATAGTTAGCAAGGATATTTTTCCCTACCATGGATATATTTGAGTACATCTTATCTCTCCTTCTAGATAGAACCACATGCACTCGTTCTTAGTCTTTGCACGTGCTGCGATTCTTTCACCTACCCCCTCCCTCCCCTACCCACCAGCACCTAGCCCTCTCCTGCATCAGTCAGTTGCTTCAAACAACCAAACCCAAGCTTGACTCTCCTTAAGGAATTTGTTGGAAGGGTTTTGGGGACTCACAGAATAACAGGAAGCTGGAGGACCAAGATTAGAATACACACACGAACAAGGAACCAAGGAGGGACAAGGGCCAATAATACAGCTGTTTTTTAACAGGGTTGTGCCATCGCTGCTGCAGGGCACTGTTGCCATTAGCCAGTACTCTCACCACCATCACACCCCTCCACACTGGCTACAGATGAGTTTTATCCATCCTGCCTTTGTTCCTCTAACACCAGATTCAATATCATGGGCAGGAAGTCTGACAGGCTGAACCCAGGGCTTGTGCTCATGCCCTGACTTCCGGGAAGGAAAGAAATATAAATGGGGCCTCTTACCTCACTGACTTCCCTTCAGGAGACAAAGTTCTAGAGACCCAGCAGTGCACACACAATAAAGAATTTCTCTCAGATAAGAGGTTTAGGCAAGGTTACACCCCCCAAATGACAAATGTCAATCACAACTTCTATTCCCCCTTCAAGCCATACTTTGATGTCACCTCCTCTAAGAAGTTGATAGAAACTTCTCTCTCCTCCTTCCAGGAGGAGCTAGGAACTCCCTCTCAGCTCCCTGAACATCCTGAAATGTCTCTATTACAACACTATCTTGCGCTTAATATATATAATTTTTTCTATCTTAAAAAATTCATTTTTGAAAACATTAAAGTATAAAGAAAAAACAAAAGTTCACCCATAATCTCATCATTAACATTTTGGATTGAGTATTTTCATTTTTTCTTCTATTATACACATACCTTACTTATCATTTACAGAGGTTGAGTCATACTTGTCACATGACATATTTATGCTCATCTCTCTCCTCTGCCTGTGAAGGCAGAGGTGGTGGTGTTTCCTATCTTTGCATCCACTAGCTGGTAGCACCTAGATAGTGCTTGACACATGCTTGGCAAATGCTTGTTAAATCAAGTGAAAAGCTCCTCGAGGACAGAAACCATGTTCTGTAAAATTTTATAATTGTTATAAGACCTATTATACTATCTTGCACATACGAAATATTTTAACTTAATATTTTTGAATTAAATAATTTGTTATATGTCAGTCTTAAATTTTGCAGTTTTCAGCTCTAGATATGTATGTTTTGTTCCCCTGGCTGCACAAATTTAGGCGTAAACTAGGAGTGTAAATTATAGTAGCAAGGAAATGAAAATGGCCTTTGTCTCTTCTTCCTCCCCAGCAAATCATCAGGAATGTTGAACTGCCCAAATTTCTCTTCCCTTCCTCCTTGTAGGACCAGACAACCTTGAAATTCTACTTCAATGGCCATTCGTTCTGACATTTTATGGCTGATCTTTCCCATGGTCCATATAGCGTATTAAAGATGGCAGTAAATTTTTTGTCATTTTTGACACACAGAGGTAGGATCTATTTCTCTGCCGCTCTGCACTGGAGCTGGGACCGTGACTGCTTTGAATACAGCGAAAGTGATGCTGTCCCAGTTCTGAGCCTGTCAGCTTCCTCTTTGTCCCTCTTGGAACCCAGCCTCCATGTTGTAAGGGAGCCTAAGCAGCTGTTTGCCAGGGTCCGTGTGGAAGAGAATAGAGGCCCCTGGCTGCCTGCCCAGGCTGAGCTCTCAGCAGACAGCTAGCTATGAGACGAGGGTGACTTGAGAGTAATCCTCATCCCAGTCAAGCTGTCCCAGCAGATGCTACATAGAGCAAAGATGAATTGTCCCAGCTTTAATCGTGACCTGACATCAAAATTGTGAGCAAACAAATGGTTCTTGTTTTAAGTCACTAACTTTTGGAATACGTAGTGTGTTACACAGCAATGTATAACTGAAACAATCCCCAAAGTTGACCCTGCTTCTCTCCCAGAGATAGAGGAAAGATATCTTGCCTCTGGGGCAACAGCAAGAAATTTGCTCTTCCTGTTTCACATTCCTTCTTGAGTTGTATCAGAGAACTCAGGAGTTTAAGTGGCACTTTTAAATGTCTCATTGTAAAGTACTCCCTTTCTTCAACAACTGACCAGTGCTTCAAGAGAGACCTGAGGGCCCTCAGCTTTGCCCTCCCACAGAGTAGTTTCTCTAAACATCTAAGGCATTGCCCGAGAGCATGAGGGCAGCCTTGATAACCCCTTCTTGTTTAGAAGTCGTCATTATAGCTTCATGGAGCCCAACTAGCAGTCCTCCAAATCTTCTTTGATTTTTCCCCAAAAGATTCATCAGATCTCTGTGAAGTTAGGACTCCACTTAGCTGCTCTAGTAGACATGGCTGGCTCCCTCTGATACCCATACCTTAGTTATAGTTGCATGATATCCAAAGTGCCTGACTAATCTCACTCAAGCTTCTGAAACTCTCATTAGCTCATAGTAAACAGACTCAATATCTTTCCTTTGGTTTTATGATCCCCCCTTTCAATTTCTTCTGCCTGATGCTTCAGCTGTCTGAGTTGGATATCACCCCAGCATCTTAAATCCAGAGCTCTCTTCTGCTTCAGCAGCTCCCACGGTGTAATTTCCTCTTTCAATTCTGAAAGGCTGCAGCAGAATATGCATTATGAGGGCATCCTAGGGTTGGGGAGAACCCAGGGGGATCATTTAGATCACTCCCCTGACTTCAGATGACACTACATGCACACCAGAGTGGTAACAAATAATTTAGCACATAAAAATAACAGGGAATACTTAACTCTCTACAAGACATCTGAGATTCTTTTGCGACCCACAATCTTCCACCCTAAAGCTAAAGCCTCCAGGGTTGGGACTGAAGCACTTATTAAAAACTCCAGCAAGTGGATTGGGTCCTCTGCAAACCTGGGCCTCCTACAAACACTTGGGTAGGCACACACTCATCTGAAATAGGGGAGAGATGGCATTCAGGGACTTGATTAAACTAGATCCACTGAGAGTCCTTTTAGGTAAGGCACCCAGTCATCCAAATGGGAACATTTTTAGGTGTAAAAGGATTTGCTATTGATAATTATGTCATGGCAACGGTTACAAACTGGGACTGTCCCAGGCAAACTCAGATGAATGGTCACCCTGTGTTTGGGAGGTGCTAAGAACCTGGGGGGTGGGAGGAGAGGTGAGGCAGGACAGAGGTAAGAAGGGAAAAGTGTCCCAAAATGTATCTTCCATGTCCTTTGGAGTTTTTAAACCAATGGCTCTCACATTCAAATTGCCCACGGAGCTTTAAAAAAATCAAGTCTCAGGCCCCAGCCTGAGGCCAACCTCTGTGTGTGAAGACCAGGCATGAACACATCTTGGACATCCCCAGGTGATTTTAATGCACAGGCAAGGTTGAGAACCGTGCTTGGGACATTTGGTGAGTATCTCAACTCATATGGGTGTAAGCTGAGTGGTCCCTTCGGAGCCAAAAGACTCAAACATTCCTGTAAAGTTTGACACAATAGGTTGTGTTCAGCTCCAAAGAACAGAAGACCTTAATAATCAATAAGGAGATTTATTACTTCATTTAGATGAAGGCCTAAGGTAGGGTGAAGTTAAGCTTTGTTAATTCGGTGGCTCAGTGACGTCCTCAAAGTCTTACATTTTTGAAACATTGTACATATTGTCACTTAGTGATGTCTGGGAAACAAGGGCAGGCTGACGTCATAGAGTTTTATGTTGACTAGTCACATGTTCTCTGTGTCCCGACCACCAGCAGTGTCTGGCCCTGGCAGGCACCCAGTGATTGTTGATTGAATAAATGTTAGCTCTTCCCATAAAAAAAAGTCTTACATTCTTCTGCCTTTTCCCTCTGTCATCCCAACTTGTTGGCTTTCTTCTTCTGGGCTAGTTCCCTGCATAGTCATGAGATGGCTTCCACAGTTCTAGGCATCAAATTCAGGCATGAGGGCTTCCCTGGTGGCGCAGTGGTTGAGAGTCCGCCTGCCGATGCAGGGGACACGGGTTCGTGCCCCGGTCCAGGAAGATCCCACATGCCGCAGAGCGGCTGGGCACATGAGCCATGGCCGCTGAGCCTGTGCGTCCGGAGCCTGTGCTCCGCAACGGGAGAGGCCACAGCAGTGAGAGGCCTAAGTGCCGCAAAAAAATAAAAAATAAAAATAAATAAAAATAAAAAAATTCAGGCATGAAGTCCCGAAGGACTGTCTCATCCCTGTGTCTTTCTAAGATCTAGAAGACTTTCCTAGAACCTCCCCAGCAGACGTTGTCTCCTGTTGCATTAGCCAGATCTGGGTCATTTGCCTGAAAACAATCACTGGCAAAGAGAATAAAGTCACCATGATTGGCCTGGGTAGTTCAGGGCTTTTACTGCTGAGCTGGCTGAGGGTCTTCTTCCCTGAGGGAGGGACACTTGGCAAATCAGAGTTCTGCTGGCAAGAAAGGAAGAGAGTATAGGAACCAATAGAGTTTACAGCACCTAACTGTGCCCCAAATCAGGAACATCTGCAGGAAACCCAGTCAGGTTGGTTTGTGGATAGAAATGCCCACTCTAATGGGGTTTTCTGTGGATCAGATGAGATGGTGTAAGCAAAAGGGCTATGCATTAAGTACTATTTTAAAATCATGTATTTTTAATTTTTATTATTATTTTTTAAATGGAAACATAGTTGATTTGCAGTGTTGTGTTAGTTTCAGATGTACAGCACAGTGATTCAGTTATTTATATATATGTATATATATATATTCTTTTTCAGATGCTTTTCCCTTATAAGTCATTACAAAGTATTGAGTATAGTTCCCTGAGCTACACCATAGGTCCCCGTTTGTTACCTATTTTATATATAGCAATGTGTAGCTGTTGATCCTGAACTCCTAATTTACGCCCCCCCCCCACCTTCCCCTTTGGTAACCATAAGTTTGTTTTCTATGTCTGTGGGTCTAAATCTGTTTTGTAAATAAGTTCCTTTGTATCATTCTTTTAGATTCCACATGTAAGTGATATCATATGATTTTTTTTTTTTAGAATTTTATTTTACAAAGGGAAAACAAAGGCACAGGAAAATGGAACGCTGTTACCAAGTTTACCCACGCAGTCCTGGTCAGAGGCCATCTGAAGTGCTGGCCTGTGTACGTCACAGGTGACCCTTCTGCAAATACTTTCCACATCTAGTTTCCCAGCTCAGCCATGGTGTCTTACATGTGGGGCTTAAGAATGAGGTATAGTATAAATATGAAACAGAAATTGAATGGGATATTGCTGGAGGAATACTATTTATGATGTGTGGGGAGAGAATGGAGGAAGTATTTTCAGTGGTCAAGGAGAGGAAGAAACACTTAAATGAGGGTGAAATAAAAACCAAATGGAGACCCAGAAAAGATATACAGATGTCGAAAGAACCCCTGGCAGGAGACATTTGGGAAGTAGGACACTATTGCTTAATATCTGTCATGCTTGCAAAGGGTTCATTGCTTGTGATGTTACAAGATTTTTTTTTTTCCTGATTTCTAGAAGTTGATCTGTCAAAACACAGATGTTACATTAGGCTGCTTTGCTGTTTGTAGGACAGCTTGGCACCTTATGTTAAAGACTTCAACCACTTGGGGAGTCTTTGCAGAGGAGAGGATGGGGACTGAGATGTGCATGAAGCTGAGATTCTTTTTCTCGAATCATTTTGGAAATAATTAACTTAGTTCTTTGAAAATGTGTGTATTGCTTCTCTTTCCCCCACTCCATCCTTTCTTAAAAATCTTTGCTCCAGCCTATGTAGTTTCCTCATGTTCTTGGTGTGGGTATAATAATATGTTTGAGAATTTTGAAATCCAGACCATGAAACAAAATATTCTGTGGTTAACACACAGTGCCGGTGGGGTAGTGTCATTGAGAACACCACTGACCAAACAACCACATATACCAGTATTTACTTTCTGGTGGTACCTTATTCTGCCATCTCTAGATTCTAATTTACATTTGGAATAGTAAACCAGGCCCAACAATACACAGGAAAGAGCCAGAGTTACACAACTGATACATTCTTGGTTAATAGGTCCAAGTTAGCAAGGCTACTCTTGAGTGAAATTACAAAAATGATAATGTCTCTTTGGGAGGCCCATCTTACTTCTCTTCTGCATGTCTCTGTTCCCTACTGCCTTTCTCTCCTACTGATGAAATAATAAGAGTTCTCCAACTCCAGCATCCCAGAATCCTGCCCACTGCTGCACCCTTCCCATTGGTTTCTTCTCCCTGGTTATCACAAGCACCACCCCACTTCCCTGCAACCCTCAGTATAGTCCAGTTCAGCATGGCTGATCCACACTGAGTGTTAGGATAGGGTGACTGAGTAAATCAATTTACTTGAAGGCATGAATGACTGAAGATATTTACCTTTTAAATGAAGCACTTTTAACACAGATGGATCTGTAATTGGTGGAACTCTAGGCAGTGACAAAGAACAGTAAAAGTGAAGACTTTCAGGCAGTGACAAAGAAAAGAGTGGTAAAGGAAATCTGGGGCCATCTTTGATATCACCCCCTTAGGCCACAGCAAACTTAAAACTTAAGCTACTTAGCATCAGCTTGACAGTCACACCTCCTCATCTGGGAGAGAAGTAGAGAGGAAAACAAGGAGATGTTATTCTTCTAAAATCATGAGTTGCCTCCCTCTTTGCCTTGGATTTGCCTCCTCTTTTAATGTCAGCGGTCATGGTTGTCTCTGGGTTATGTGTTATGTCCTCAGTCAATCCAGCGTGGGCTTATAAGTGCACAAACTGTGATAAAAGAAACACATATCCCAGAATACCTTTTCTGAGAAGAAGTTCTTCTAAGACATCAGACTTTGGACGAGTATGTTCACAAGGATCTCGTTTATAGGCAGAGTTTTAAAAGAAGCAAATCCAGAAAAGATTGGTAAAAGGTGACAATGATAATGATATATCCATGGGCTCTACCCTGGGGATTCCCTCATGAAAAGACTCCAAAAGAATGTATAGGTTCTTTAGTTAAGCTTGATGAACTTCTTGTGTTAAACGTCAAAAGCAGTTAAAGAATCATAACCCTGAACAAAACAGTGAACTACCAGGTTCTGCTACTGACTCCCTCTCATTATATATGCACGTAGGCACTCCGTACCTTGGTTTTCCCACAAAAATAAAACTCAGTGCTTGATTGTCTGTAATAGCAAAAGGTTGGAGATAAAAATCTAATGTTTATCAACAGGGAACTTGTTAAATAAACGATAGTATGTCTACATGATGAGGTAATTAGGCAGCGATCGAAAAGGACATGGAAGCTCTTTTCTGGCATAGGACTAACTCCCACAGAGATTGAATATATAAAGGTGTTTCCTGCTGTGTGAGAAGGGGCCACACAGTGACACCCTTATTCACATTTGCATAAATAAATAATAATTAGATGGTTACTTGTACAGAGAAAATGAGTAGGGGAGTGAAATAATGGAACAGGAGTGGCAGCCAGACTCTTCAGTATTTTCTATTGTTTGGATTTTTGAGCCATGAAAACGGATTACCTACTCAAAAGCTTTTGTGATTACAATTTGGAATATTTTCAAAGTGGTTTGTCGAGAGCATTTGTTATATTATTCTCCAGTAAAGTAGGTTGAAGTTGGATGATGTTCTCCATGGGATGGAGGAGGAAACAGCCTCCAAGTGATCTGGCTAAGATCCCACCTCTGCCACTCTTTGATCTTGGGCAAGCCGCTTACCTTTTCTAGCCCAATCTGTGAAATTGGAATAATAATAGAATTGAAAAGATGAATGTGGTGGCAGGTGAGGGCTCAGTGAAAGCTGCTATCACATGGCTGGTCAGTGGCTGAGATTCTAAAACCCAGTTCTCCTGATTCCAAGTCCAGTGTGTGCTTCACCAGAAGCTACATAGGAAAGTGGCTGTTCTTTGGTGTTCAAATAATTAGAGATTTCTTGGAAGGAAGGTATCTTCTAAGAGGTAAGAACAACTGGGTATTAATAAAAGAAAAGCCTCTGAAATGAATAGATTTTCCCTCTAAAAGTTGTTCTGTCTTCCGGGTACCATAACACTTTAAAAATTAGCATTGATGGATGAATTAATATGATGTCTGAGGTTTGATTTAAAACAATATAGGAGTCTAGGAAGTAGGTGGGAGGTATAGATGAAACAAATTTGCTGTGAGATGCAAACTGTTGAAGCTGGATGATGGAGACATGGAGTTTTATATAAATTTTGTCTACTTTTAAATATGTTTAACATTTTCCATAATAAAAGGTAAATGTATATATTGTAGCAGATTAAAGATGGCTACAAAATTCTCTGATACTCCCCTTATATGAGTGGTGGGGTCTATGTCACCTCCCCTTAATTGGGTGGGCTCTGTAGCTGTTTTGATCAATAGAATACAGTGGAAGTGACCCTGTGCTAGTTTGCTGACTTTGGCCTTAAGAGACTGGCAGCTTCTCTTGGGACACATGCCTGGAGCCCTGAGCTGCCATGTATGAAGTCTGTCTGATTGTCCTGCTGCAGAGACCATGAGGAAGGGCCTTGCGAGCATGTGGAGAGGGAAAGGGGTCCAGCTTTCCGGTCACCGCCACAAAGGAGCCCAGCATGTGAATGAAGCTACCTTCGTCCCCACCAGCTCAGCTCATTGACCAGCGGGATACCATTGAGTGACTTAGTTGTTGCTCCATAAAACATAAGAATTGCCCAGTCAAACTTTGCTCAAATTCCTGCCCCACAGGGAGTGAGCATTGTAAGATGATTGCTGTTTTAAGCACCAAGTTTTGGGGTTGTTTGTTACACAGTACTAGACTGATAATGAACACACACACACACTTACTTTAAAAATTAAGTGCAAGGCATTTAAACATATGGCTACCTAAAATGTTGCAGCATGATTAAACTAAGGTATAAAATTATGAAGAGCTTGTTTCTCAGTGTGACAAAATTAAGTATTTGAAGTTCAGGACAGTATTGTAAAGGCAGACTGGGTCTTTTTAGTAAGTAAATGGTAATGATAGGTTGTGAAAGACTTTCAGAGTCTGAGAAGTTCTGCTAGTCTTCATTTGGTACCAATTTTGTTTGACAAAACTATCGATGGGCAAAAAACTGTCAAAGCTCTTAGGAAAAAAGAACACAAACACTTTACAGATAAATGCAGCCATGACTCAACTGAATGTGATTTGGTGGCCACTTTTCACAGTTTTCAATTTATCCCTTCATTTCGTAACATGCATGTTTCATGGAGTAGATATAATACTAATCATAGTTTTTTGAGCACCCATCGATTTTTTTTTTTTTTTGCGGTATACAGTCCTCTCACTGTTGTGGCCTCTCCCGTTGCAGAGCACAGGCTTTGGACGCACAGGCTCCGCGACCATGGCTCACGGGCCCAGCCACTCCGCGGCATGTGGGATCTTCCCGGACCAGGGCACGAACCCGTGTCCCCTGCATCAGCAGGCGGACTCTCAACCACTGCGCCACCAGGGAAGCGTGCACCCATCGATTTTTAAATCCAGTTTATTCATCATTTGCTTGTGCAAATTGCACTTAGGTTGATTTAAGTGGCAATTTCACTTAATGGAGAGAGCTCCATTTTATTCACATTCATATGTGACATAGTTAGCAAACAAAGAAACAGCAGAAACAAAAAAGACAAAACTTCCTGTGAGCGTCCTTGTGCTTTATATAGAACCTTCTCCAGTTCTCAGATTGGGCAGGTTATATCAAACGCCAGCTTTTTAGTAAGGCCCCTCCCACTTACCCTATTGCAGAACAGCAGCGCTTGTTACTCTGGCACCTGGTTCTGCTTTGTTTTCCTTTGTGGTAACTATGAAAGCATTATGTTTTACATTGGCTTGTTTGCTGTCCTCTGCTGTCACTAACATGAAAGACCCTTTGGACCTAAAACATTGACTAGCACATAGTAGATAAGTAATAAATATTCATTAAGTGAATATTTTTATCTCAGTTGATTTATGATGGGAAACCATCTAAATGTATCAAAATATGGGAACAGTTAAATAAGTTTTAGTGTAGCCATGTGATAGAATAGTATATGAATTATGATGCGGTACTAACTTCCAAAGAAGTACACGGTGGGAGGGACTTTAAAATTATTGCCAGACACATATATACAATGGAATATTACTCAGCCATAAAAGAAACGAAGCTAAGTTATTTGTAGTGAGGTGGATGGACATACAGAGTGAAGTATGTCAGAAAAAGAAAAACAAATACCATATGCTAACACATATGCATGGAATCTAAGAAAAAAATGGTTCTGACGAGCCTAGGGGCAGGACAGGAATAAAGACACAGACCTACCAGAGAATGGATTTGAGGATATGGGGAGGGGGAAGGGTAAGCTGGGACAAAGTGAGAGAGTGGCATGGACATATATACACTACCAAATGTAAAATAGATAGCCAGTGGGAAGCAGCTGCATAGCACAGGGAGATCAGCTCGGTGCTTTGTGACCACCTAGAGCGGTGGGATAGGGAGGGTGGGAGGGAGACGCAAGAGGGAGGAGATATGGGGACATATGTATATGTAGAGCTGATTCACTTTGTTATACAGCAGAAACTAACACACCACTGTAAAGCAATTATACTCCAATAAAGATGTTAAAAAAAAAAAGCTGAAAATGTGGATCCTGCAGCGATGCTGGGGGACTGATATAGATTTCATGTAAAAAGCTCCTCAAATGTTTGGTTCAGTGAGTTCTTTCGGAGCTCCTTTGTCCCAAGACAGAATTCTAAAGTGGAACCATGTAACCGTGTGTCAGAGAATAAAGCTGTTGTCACTCCCACACACCCCCAAAAAAGAAATATTGCCAGAGACCTCTAGGTCTGCAGGAGGAGACCACCAGCCTCCTGACCCACACTTTCATTTCTGTGAGAAGAATTATTAATAGCCATTAACTTATTCTGAAATGTAAGAAGGCAGTTAGGTACCCGATGCCTGAGGGAAGGACAGTATACTTTCTGTGGTTGAGCCAATCTATCTGTACCGGTGCCGTGCAAATCCTTCTTGGGAGAAGTGCTCTCATTTGCGTAAGGAGCCCAGGGGCCTTCTGAAGGGAAGTGACTGAGACTCTAATAACTTATCCCTGAAACTCAAAGTTAGACAACTCTGTTGGGGCAGATTGAGAGGGCCCTGCGTAAGGCAGAGGGTCTTTTGACATAAAATTACCTTGAGCATGGAAAAAGATAGGACTGCTGGTCTGCTGTATCCTGAGCTGACATGTGTCAGTGACCATTCTAGGCCCGTGAACATGAAAGCAGGAGTCTGTGCTAGGGCAGCACCTTGGGGTGCCGGCCTGTGCTGACCTTTTACCAAATGGTCCATCTGGTGGGTGGCTAATGCCTAGGCCACACTTAACACTGAGAAGTGGTCAAATCCAGGCCATAGTCTCTGTGACTCTAGGGAGATTGGACATTCTTATCTTCCCCGGGCCCCAGATGACATCAGAATCCCCCCACCCCCGACCCAAGCAAGTAAGCAGACATTCCTAGGGTGGTGCGCAGGGAGGTATGCAAGGGCGCTAGACTGGACTTCCTATGAGTTCTGGTAAGAGGAGATTCAGACACTTCTCTTTGGGATACCAGGGGATGGAGGGATAGTATTCTATCTTACATGATAAAATCAGATATCTTCACTACATGCTCTACTGGATTAAATGGTGTCCCCCAAATATTCATGTCCACTTGGAACCTCAGAATGTGACTTTATTTGGAAATAAGGTATTTGCAGAAGTAATTAGTTAGGATGAGGTCGTACTGGACTAGGTTGGGCCCTAAATCCAGCGACTGGTGCTCTTATTAGAAGGCCACATGAACATACAAGAGACATAGACACACAGGGAAAAAGGCTATGTGAGGACAGAGGCAGGGTTTGGAGTGATGCTGCCATAAGCCAAGGAGGCCAAGGATTGCTGGCGCCCACCAGAAGCTAGAAGAGGCAAGGAAGGACCCTCTCCTAGAGGGCTGAAAAGGAGCAGGGCCCCGCCAATATCTTGATTTTGAGGTTTTAGCCTCCGGAACTGTGAGAGAGTATCTTTCTCTTTCTTGAAGACATCCAGTTTGTGGTATTTTGTTCTGTCCTAGGGCTGTCAGCCCTAGGAAACTAATGCACATGCATTTATAAGATGATCATAATTTTGAAAAAAATGATAGGTAGATCAATCATGCACATATATGTGAATGCACAGGGGAAAGCATACAGAAAAGTGGCGTATTACACAAAGAGCTTGTAGCAAAAATTAGTGGTGCGTATTTTTAGCGGTATGAAAATGAATGACTTTTATTTCCTTCTTTTTCCTTCTTCAATTTTTCTATCATCAACTGTTATTACTTTAATTAATTGGAGCTAACTTAACTACTCCTCTAATGGATGCTTCTGGCCCATTAACACCCATATCTGTAAATCAGATTGTTTTAAATCCCACTTTAAAAAGTACTTATATTGGTATTTAACCAGTATTGCCCACCAAATGTATTTGTCTTTCTAAGCACAGCCATGGTTTGCTTTTATATAGTTTTTTTATTTCTTTGTTTGTTTTCTGTCAAAAGATAATCCTCAAGTTACAAAACTCCACTTTCCCCTGGAGTTTTAAATATTTCTCAATTCTTCCTTCTAACCATGTTGATGTTTAAAATCAGTTGGTGATTCTAGTCTTCTTAGAAAGAAGTGAGGGCTCCAATGCAACCTCTGTCTTCCCCATTCCTCTGGATGGCCCTTATCCAACTTGCTCAATGCTGCATCCCCAGCATCAACACACAGGGAGTCATCTGGAAATATTTGTAAACTAAATTCCTGACTGCCACACAGACTAAAGGAAATAGAAGACTCCTCTCCACACACACATAAGCTCTGGACTTGAAAAGTTTACAGTTAATGAAAGCAATAAACAAGAATACATCAATCATAAGACTGCAAAATTAACAGAATGGAGTTAAGGCCACGGCTGAGGCTGTACTATTTAGTTACCCCTAAAGATGATGGTTAAATTCATCAGATAGGATTTTGAGAAGATGTCTTGTCTGTATTAAATTAATTAACTGTAGAATGTTCGGATTTGCACATAAGAATTTACACTTCTGGGCTTCCCTGGTGGCACAGTGGTTGAGAGTCTGCCTGCCGATGCATGGGACACGGGTTCGTGCCCCGGTCCGGGAAGATCCCACATGCCGCGGCGCGGCTGGGCCCGTGACCCATGGCCGCTGAGCCTGCGCGTCCGGAGCCTGTGCTCCGCAACGGGAGACGCCACGACAGTGAGAGGCCCGCGTACCGCAACAACAACAACAACAAAAAAAAAGAATTTACATTTCTCACATCCCACTTGCACAGAAAGATCCAGCGTCCATCTGACACTAAGATATGCTCCACATCAGCAAGATATATAAGCAGATCTGGAGCTAACAAATGATTATCTTTCATCGGGGCTAATTGTTTTTCCCTTCTGGAGATATTAGTCATGACATATATAAATATCAATTATAGCTATTTATAAAGGGAGAGGTAATTAAAAAGCAAGAAAACTGATCTTTTAATGACAGTTATGAGTTATTTTATTAGTTTGTATAACTCAGAGATCAGCTGCCTGGGGACTTCCCAGATATTCTAGAGTTATGGGGGGCACTCTTTTAGATGATATTTAAATAAAAATCGTCAACTACATAGGGTATCAGATGGTGACGGGTTGCGTATGGTGATGGGTTGGTAAATGCTATGGAGAAAGTTAAACAGGACAGGGCTTCCCTGGTGGTGCAGTGGTTAAGAATCCGCCTGCCAATGCAGGAGACAAGGGTTCGAGCCCTGGTCCGGGAAGATCCCACATATCGTGGAGCAACTAAGTCCGTGTGCCACGACTACTGAGCCTGCGCTCTAGAGCCTGTGAGACACAATTATTGAAGCCCACGTGCCTAGAGCCCGTGCTCCGCAAAAAAGAGTAGCCCCTGCTCGCCACAACCAGAGAAAGCTTGCATGTAGCAGCGAAGACCCAACGCAGCTAAAAAGAAATAAATAAATTTATTTAAAAAAAAAGAAAGTTAAATAGGACAGAGGACTAGGAAGGGAGGGGACATTGTAATGTTAAATAGACTGGACAAAGAAAGCCTGACTGAGACTATGGCTTTTGAGAAATGACTTGAAGTTGGTGAAGGGCGGGTGGAGGTAGGACAGAGAGGGTGCAAGCTTTCCAGCAAATACAAAGGACCTGAGGCAGAAGCATGCCTGCTGAGTTCAGGAAGAGCACAGAGGCTAATCTGGCTGGAGTGGAGCCAGAAAAGTGGAGAGAAGCAGAAGATGAAGACTGAGGAACTTGGAGTAGGAAATAAAAGGCTCCTGTAAGGTCTTGGCTTTTATCCCGAAGAGATAGGAAGTCGTTGGAGGATGTGACACGAGGTGTAATATGATCTGACTCCTTGTTGAGTATAGACTGAAGGGTCAAAGGTGAAAGCACAGGGAACAATCTGGAGGCTTCTGTAGAAACGCTGACAAGAGATGATGGTGGCCTGGACCAGGGAGGTGGCAGTGGGAGACGAGAAAAGATCAGATTACAGATGTATTTTGAAGATGGAGCCACTTGTCTGATTACTTCCTTTTAAATGTTGATAACATAGCCACCTTTTCTTCCAGAAAGCTTGTGTCGATTAATACTTCCCGTAGACAATTTAGGCAGCAGCCATTTCTCCATACCTTCACCAACAGTGAATTAATGTATTGCCTAAAATTTTAGAAGTGAAAGTTAATTCACATTATTTCTCTTTGGAGGGAATCAGTCATTTCCTGAAATGACCAAACTACGAGGAACATCTTGGAGTTGAGAATCCCTCCCTTAGAAGGCAAGAATTGTGAGCTCTAATCTGTTACTATATAACATCCTCATATTGGGAAGGGGAGCTAGCACTCTCACTGAGATGGCTTAATAGCCAGCCTGACCTCGTGTTGCATGCAGACCCATCTCTGGTCTCTCAAACCACATTAAATGAGTGACAAGGTCAAATCACACAACTGAAGTGACTCACCACCTGGACATTCCACTTTGGCCTCCCACAATGAAAGGACTCTAACTTCTTGTGGATTTGCTGTCATTGTTGACATTGAGGAACAGTTGTTTGTTTTACTTAAGATCAAATAATTCAAAGTGCTTTTCTAAGGCTCAGTATTTCAAGGACTTGTTGAATTTTCTGCATTATGGTCCACACAGGTGACTGGCAAAGCTTGCGCTTAGCAACTGTCCTTCAGCCCTCAATTTCTGTATCTGCCCTCATCCACTCTGGCGCATGGACACTGCAATTTCATTTCTTACTTCCTTCTGCTGAGATAATTGCACCTTTGGGGAAAGGCATCTAAAATATCACCGAGAAAACAAGAAAAGAAAAAGGTGACTTCTTAGGGTGCTTCTGTTAATTTAAGTCTTCATTCTGGCTTGCTTTCTCTCTGGCTTCTTATTTTATGTATTTACTCCTCCGGGTTGGAGTAATTGCATTTCTGGTCTTTCTTCTTTGGGTGGCCAGAGTTGGCTTAATAAGACTCTTACAACACCTTAAAGGTTTCTTTTGTTCCAACATATTGGGTTCCTTTGGATTGTTTATCCTAAGGTTGTTCATTACTTCTCTGTCCCCACCCCTTTTCAAATTTTCTATTGTGTGCACACAGGTTTCTTCTTGAACCTGAAATTGTTTGCTGACACATTTGATCTCCATTTGCAAGCAAATTGGAAAGAGGCTGGTTCAGTAGAACTGTCGCCTTCTTTTTTCTCAGCGTGTGCTTGCGTTTCTGTGACAGTTTGGGCTGTGAACTAATTTCCCAATGTTTGGCAGTACACCGGGATTGTTGAGGCATACATCACACCCACACACACAAGGAGATCTTTTAATTTATTTATTTAATTTATTTATTTTGGGCTATGTTGGATCCTCGTTGCTGCGCGCGGGCTTTCTCTAGTTGCGGTGTGTGGACTTTTCATTGCAGTGGCTTCTCTTTGTTGCAGAGCACGCACGGGCTCTAGGAGCACGGGCTTCAGTAGTTGTGGCTCACGGGCTGTAGAGTGCAGGCTCAGTAGCTGTGGCTCATGGGCTTAGTTGCTCCGCGGCATGTGGGATCTTCCCGGACCAGGGCTCGAACCCTTGTCCCCTGCATTGGCAAGCGGATTCTTAACCATTACACCACCAGGGAGGTCCCAAGGAGATCTTTTAAATAGTGTGATTAAACCTCCCAGAACTCCCTCCCATTTGCCACTCACTTTTGCCTGGCTCTCCTGCTGCCCCTTTGGTGGGAGTTTTGGTTTTACATGAGAAAGAATTATTTTCTAGGTTAGATTTTCCAAGGTAGCAATTTAACTGTGATTGTTATCCTTTTTAAGAAGGGATGTCTTATTTTGGAACTGAGAAAGAAGCTGGGAGAATTCCACGAAAAAAATAACAGTGAAAGAAAAGAAGTGAGTTTTAAAATACACAGCCACCTACATTTCCATTTAAATTTAGAAATAGTTCTCAAGATACCATCAAATCGCGAGGCCCTCTTAGACGTGGGAGCCTGATCATCAGTTAGTCTTCCTCGTTGCTTGGTTGGAGTTTATCTTTGAACGCTGCTGGTTCTATGGGAGCGGTTGTCAAGGAAACCTGGGCTGTGAGGCACTTCCTGAGTTCCTTCCCCAGGAGCATGGGTGTGCAGTGGGGACTTCTGTCTGCAGCTTATTATAGTTTTATCTCAATTAATATGAACAATCACTTTGTGACAGGGAAATTTTTTTACATTTTGTGATGAGGCGTTGAAAAAAGATACCGTCATTTTGTTCACCAGCTGGATTTTAATTAATGTGCCACCTAACAGGTATTCACTAATATTGTTTACAATTCACCATCCCCAAAGACTTTCATATGTGAATTTAGAATGATGTCCTAATAAAAATATAAGTCATGAAAATTACCCAGTTTTTCAATTCTACAAAGATGAAAATTGTGATCTAAGTGTTATTCATAGTCTCCATTTTCCTACTGAGATGAATTTGCCTCACGGATTAAGAGAATCCTCACCCACTCAATATGAATCTTTAAATGTTTCTTTCAGCACAGCTTTTAGATTTTCCTTTGCTTAAGCCACTCTGTTCTAATGTGAGGGTTTTTAAACAGATAATCTTTCATTTGTTTAGTTGAGGGAAAATCCATAATATTCTATTATTTGGCTCTATGAAATGAGGAACTTGGAAAGATAATATTGTTTCCAATACAGTAAGAAATGAGCAGGTCATCTTTCTTAGCTGAGTCCCTTTGGGCTGCTATCACAAAAGAGCTTGTAAACAACAGAAATTTATTTCTCACAGTTCTGGAGGCTAGAGGTCCAAGGATCAGGGTGCGAGCAGGGTTGGGTGATAGGTCTCCTTGTATGGTGGAAGGGACGAGGGATCCCATTCAAGAGGGCTCCATCCTCATGACTTAAGCACCTTCTACCCGCCTCCTAATACTAATACTCTCGTCTTTGGGGGGGGGGGTCAAGATTTCAAAATATGAATTTCGTGGGTAGGACAGAAATATTCAGACCACAGCACTAGCTCAGCAACTTTGTACTAATACCTGTGAGCTATTAAGTTCAAGTCAAAATTAGATCGCTAATGTTCATTCATTCACTCATTCATTCATTCATTCGCCTATCCATCCACCATTTACTCTGAGGAAGCCTCTGTAACAAACAGTGTCACTTCAATGAAAGACCATGTGGTATTGCAGATTGATGACTTATCTGAGCTAAGGCTGAGTGTAAGTGTACACAGCCACATGGTGGAAGGTCTTATATACAATAATAAAGGGCTTGGGTTTTTTTCTTGTAGCAAATGAAAGCCATTGTAAGATTGCCATCAGAGGAAAAGCAAGTCACTGACAGCAACATCGAGGGTAAATTGGGGTGGAAGAGTGGCGGCAGGGGAGCGTCAAGGAGTATGCTGCAGTGGTCCAGGCAAGCCTGACCTGAGGAAGGGACACCCAGCGAGCAGGTGGGAGAAACACACTTTAGAGATGTTTGCTAGGTTGAATTGTAAAGACCTGCTTGATTACCCTGGAAGCACTAGGAGGGTGAATTTGACTTTGACTCCCAAGCAGGGGAGGACAGATGGAAGAGACTGGAAGATAAAATTGTGAGTCTGGGAGACATTGAGTGGGGGCTGCCTGAGGGGAAGTGCAAGAGAGCTCTGCAAAAGCCGAGCCCGGAGGTCAGGACACCTGAAACATATCCTACTGCCAACCAAACATCCTCAATTTTATTTCTGGGTCTCTTCGTTATAATCTTTATTCTCACTTTCCCAGGCAGACTGTGATATTCTGTTAACAGGTCTTCTCCCAGCCTCAGCTCGGGTCTCTGGTCCTTGAAATTCTCTCTTCTTGCTGCCCCCAGAGAGACCCAAATGAAATGCTAATCTGCCATTTCCTGATTAATTCCTTAAATGACATTTCCATGTCGTTTAGCTCTTTTCAGTGGCTCACTCCTCCCCATCGTGTGATAAAGTTCAGGCTCTTTGGCATAAGCCCATGAGCCCTCTCTAAGTGACCCTTGCTGACTGCATGAAGGATTCCCTATCTCACACATTTTGCTCCAGCCCTACCAGCCCCTTGCAGTCCCCTGGCCTCCCCCTGTGCTGTTTTACGATCCTGCTGTTACCTCTTGTTGGTAGGATTGAAGAAGCAGGAGCAAATGGACTAATTAATGAGGCAAAGACCTGGAGGATGTAGAAAGCAGGCGATCAAAGACACAGGAAGGCAGGCGGAGAGAGCCTCTGCTGGGATTTTAGGAGAGGCATAGGAATTTTAGGGGATATGATATAGATAAATGCGTGGGTGACCGAAAGGGCAGGAAGTTGAGTGCAGGGGAAACATTGGATCTGGGCTGTTTCTGCCAAACACAGGATCTCTCTAATGGACAATTTTGGCTCAGGGACTTTCCAATGACCTGATGGAGATTTTCTCAGAGCTCTGCTGCAGCCAGAGGCCCTTCCTACTCAATCCTGCCTTCCCTCTCTCCTTTCACAGGCGTCACACCAGCATCATGGCTCAAAGCCTCTCCCTGATGACTTCTGCTCCCTCCCCCTTTATCTTCATAGGCATTCCCCTCAATAAATCTCTTGACCATCTAATTACATCTTTGTGTCTGGCTCTTCAAGGACCCAAAATGATGTAACATTTTGTAAGTTACACAAATACGGGGGGCAGGGGCGGGGGATAAAAGGACCAAGGAACTTGATTTGATGCCTCCATGTGGTGGAAGAACAGAAGTGAGAGCACAGGAATTGCAAGGGTAGTCGGTGAGGGTCAGAGAGTAGGATATTAGAACTTAATTGATCAGGAGGTGAGGGGTTTAGGGGTAACAAAGGACCAAGAATGGTCATGGGGAATAAGTGGGTGAAGCAGAGTAGAAGTGAAGGTCAATGATATTGGACAAGAACTACAAGGCAAGAATGTTAGTTTTTACTGATTTTACTCAGAACAGCCTTGAGACCAGTTTAAAGACAGCAATTCTCAACTTTCTCTGCAGTTGGGGCGGCCAAAGAATAAATATAAGTAGAAGTCATTGGGTTGGGGAGGGAGATCTGGGAAAAATTTTGAAGTGAGCAATCACCTGGAAGGTGTACCCATTTGCCATTTCTTTTTCCCTTTTCTTCTTTAAGCCTTTCAGCCAGTTTGACCCCTGAGGCCACTTTAAAGACAGAAACCAAGGCTAGGATGGTGGAGCAGAACGACAGAGTCCTCAGTACCATGGGTTCACCATTCTCACCCCAATCCACCTAGTTTCTAGACCTGTTTTATGTGAGTGAACTCTGGATTATTTAAGCCACTTATTTGGGTATTTTATGTACAGCCAAACGGATCCTAACTAATACAGATACACTGTTCACACAGACATATGAGGGCAACCACAGAGGAGCAACAAAATCTGTAAGGGAGAGATAATCCAGCCTTGGAGAAGGCATGAGTCAGGCAAGGCTGTTGCCTTGCTGTGTTCTCCCCAGATGCCCTCATCCCATGGTCACTGGCCAGCTTCTAGACCATTGGTCTCCAAACCCTCAGCAGCTTCACTTACCAAAGCAAGGTCCTTAGGGACAAATGACATAGAGTGATTTCTTGGAAGTGGATGAACGAGGGGAAGAGTAATTTCTTGGAAGTGGATGAACGAGGGGGAGAGAGAGAGATAGAGACAGAGATGATAGAGATAGATAGATAGAGACAGAGATGGGGAGAGAGAGAAGAACAAGGAGAAAGAGGATGGCGAAGGTGATGGTGATGGAGAGGAAGAGGAGGAGAAAAAGAGAGAGAGAGATTGAGAGCACTCCCTCACACCCCCAACACACACCTTATTCTACTTTCCTAGATCTTACATCTGAGTATGAGGCATTGAGGGAACCAGAATCTGAAATCAGTCACACTCTGTAGACCACTTGTAAACCTGTGTGTGTGATCCAAACTTCCCAGATGGGCCCATCTTTCAGAGGATTTGCTGCTTTGCAGAGTGGCCTGTGGCCATCTGCACACTTGGCCCCTTAGGTCTTTCTTATCACTTCCTACAGAGGGCTCCTTTCCATTATGGGCCCAGTCTCTCCAGCTGCCTGTAGGCATTTCTCTTGTGATGTTATTTCACAGATATTCACAACCACTGGAAACATTAGTTCTGCTTCTGACGAGTGGACAAGGCTAGGCAAATTACTTTTGGCAGTGAGCAGTTAAGATAATTTTTTAATGATTCAAACAGGCCTTAGCCAATGGTGTTCAAAACAGGCTTGCTGGAGCTGAACCCAGAGCCGACAGATGGTTTCTCTCCTAACTTAATTTGATTGAGTGAGACATTTGATTTGAGCTTCTATGAAAGGGAAATAATGTATTTAATTGTCTGATGATGCTTGGCCTATTTTCAGTGAAAGCATGTAACTCTTTTTGTCTATAATGCCGACCATCTCCCATTACCACCCCCCACTTAATTGTCCAGGGTCAAATCCATGAGTGAAGGCTCAGGACTTACTAAGTCACTTCTTTTTCTACACATTTAGAAAAGTAATTGTGAAAAATGTCCAAATGATGTGATCGTATTTGCATGATGGGATGGGAGATGGGGAAGGTTTGATTCCTTCCTTTCCACATGAATTTGTTTCCTTCTTAAGACTCAGAAATAATACCCACCTATCTCCCGGATGTGCTCAGTCCTATTTCTTTCCCCATAGTGGGAACTAAGTAAACTCCTGTTGACTGTTGAAAAGAAAGGCAAAACATTTTTGGTGCAGTTTTCTGTTGGGAAGTTAATGGGATGTTGGTTCAAGAAGGCAGCCCTCTGGGTGGAATCACTGCCTCATACCTGGGGAGAATGCATATAGTGTGAAATGCAGAGAAAGACTTAATCACCTCTCTAAGGCCCTATCTCCATTTTTTAAATTTATTTATTTATTTATTGGCTGTGCCTCCTGTTTTACAGGTTCTTAGTTCACCAACCAGGGATCGAACCTGGGCCCTCTGCAGTGGAAGCACAGAGTCATAACCACTGGACCGCCAGGAAATTCCCAGGTCCTATCTCCAGATATGGTCACATTCTGAGGGACTGGGGGTTAGGACTTCAACGTATGCTTTTGAGGGGACAAAACTCAGCCCATAAAACAGTCTTGACCTGTTTCACTTAGCATAATCTTATTCTCGTGGCTTAGTGTGAGACATCTCAGAGGGGAAGTACAGCTTTCTAATACTGACCCTCTCAAAGTGGCTCTGTGATTGGACAGTCTTCATAGATTTGGGTGTATCTTGTGTCCCCCAGCCTATGTGCTTCTTAAAAGTTGGTGAAGACTTTTATAAGTTGACACATATCCTAAGGCCTGCTTATGAAAGGAAACACTTCTGTAAAATTAAGAACTGTCTTCTAAGTTATTTTTTTTTAATAGGTTTGGATTGCTGGGTCCTACCTGTATTCACAAACAATGACAGCTCAACCAAAAATGTTGAGGTCCTGCTACATGGTAAGCTGTCTCCTGGGAGCTTAGGATACAACTGTGCACAAGACAGACTTGCGCCTGCCTGACTGGGGTTTCACCTTTAACAGGGCAAACAAAGGAATGAGTTACAAACCTAAGACACAGCAATACTAGTTTCTCTCTGCATTGCATTGCCTTGCATCCATTCATTCATGCATGCATCCATTCATTCATCCAATCATTCAGTAACATTTATGGAGCACCTCCCACCTCAGGCCCAGTTCTGCCCATTGGGAAAGTACTGGTGATTAAGACTGGCATTGTCTGCATGTCTCTTAAATGGGAGTTGTGAATTCTTTGCCTATCATTTTATAGCTGCAGCTGTAATAGTTTCAGAAAATTGAGCCAAATGTGGTCAAAACTATGTGGAGTTTGGGAAAATACCTTTCTCATGAAGATTTTTTCTTCTTTTTCTTTTCTTCCTTCTTTGCCCATTATTTTTCTAAAGGTGGTGTGCTGAGCCAAATTTCGGTGATCTGAGGTGTCATTTGCAGACTGGTTTGCTAAGTTCCTATGGTACCACCAGTGGTCTTTCAAGCTTGATGTGCTTTCATTTGATTTCCTTCTTGATGCACAAGAAATTTTAAAAATGCACGATAATCATTGGCCTAGAAAATGTAATAAGGGATGTTCTTCTCAGAAGTAACACTTAAGTGCTGTATATCCACGAGACAGGAGCATTTGCCTATTTAGAGCTGAAAAGACAAATGAAAAGAGAGTGGCAAAAAAAAAAAGGTAAATATGCATACTTTCAAAGAGTAGTTATATTTTTACACCTCTTCAAGCTGTTCTGTTTTCTCTTTCTCTCATATGTGGCAGTGCTGAAGTTAAAGGAAATGGAAAAACAACATACTGTTACAACAAAAGACAGTATATCAATCAGATTAACCAAGACAAGTTGGTTGGAAGGTTTAAATGATCTCTGAGCTTTATGCACACAGCCCGGTTCTGACATGGAGTGAGGAGCTTTGGCAGCCAAATCACTGCGGCATGTGATGGTTGGTGACCTTATTCTGAAGCATGTTACCGTTTCCAAGTATTATAAAGCTGCAATTTCCTGTACACAGCTATGATCATTTTAAGGACATCTCTTAGATGAAAACTTAAAAAACAAAACAATACAAAGCAAAAAAAAAAACAAACAACCCCCCCCAAGATTGTTTAGAAATATCTAGCCATCGAAATGACGTCCCATGAATATCAACAAAACGATCTCCACCGACAGCTGTTTATATGGACTTCAACAGAGGGTCAGTTTTCTGAGTGATGCTCTGTCTTTGAGACTCTTCTCTTCTTTTCTAGGGATACATAGCTAGGATGGTTTCTGGCCACACCTTTTGCTTGGGTAAAGCAGAATCTAGCATTTCCTAAGCCTGCTTGCTATTGATTCCTGTAGTTTGTGATCTTAGAAGGGATGTAAGCAATCATTTGTTCTACCTCCTACATATCATGGATGAAGAAGCAGAACTTTTGCATATTTTCCTTAGGCTGTTTCTCCCCCAGCTAACAGTCTAACCACCTCTGGGTTGTATAAATGTGGGCCAAGGAGTCAAGCGATGTTTAAACAACCACATTGAAATGGCCTGTCCATTTCGGTGTCTTTAAACGGATCCGGGTCCCTGGCTTCAAACCGAACAAACAGGTGGTGGAAAAGCCTCCAATGTATCATTGCTTAAAAATTTCCCACCTCGGGGCAAAATCAAGGTTTTCACTTTTAAAATAATGTTTTGAAACCATCCAGCCCAAAGTATCCACTTGCAGATCATTTTTCCTGTTTTGCCTCCATTGGCTATGGTGCGACTGTGTATGGATTCTAACAAGCTGACTCTAAGAATTTGGATCCTGTGTGTTACAAACAGCTCAGCCTAGCAGGAGGTGTAGAGAACAGTGCAAATAGATGTGCTCGTTGCCTGGCACATCTGGAATGAGCACCTTACGATGCCAGGAGCTCTTAAGTGCTTTTGAGTCCCCAGCAGGGAGTCCTCTCAAGGAGCTGTTTATGTGTTCACGGGCAGCACCTGCAGGGCCAGGAAGGAGCTGATGTGGGTCTTCCCATCCCCTCCCCATCAGGTGTGAGAAGCCTGTGTGCTGGAGCTGGAACGCCATCGCCCCCACTGCTCATTCGCTCTTGCTTTGAGACCTTGGATATCCCAGTTAGCAGTCCAGGTCATCACGAACCAATGATCACAATGATCACACCGTGTACCTGGTAGGGGCCTCACCCTCACATGCAGTGTCCTCATACAGCCCAGGAAAGGAGCACCTGTCTACACACAGCTCCTGTGTTTCCGCAATCCATATGCTGTCAGCACAGGCTTAAGTGAAATCTGGTAATAAAAACACAACCACACCCCATCCAGTGGGACCCAGTGGCTTTGTCTGTTCGTTCACTGCAGGGTGGGGAGGGATTGATGACTCTGCCCAGAAGTTGGCGCTTCTATTAGAAAAGCAACTTCGGAGATTTCTGTCAGTGACAGGAAGGGAGGAAAGGGGAGGTGGGGAGGGGAGGCTGATGTGGTGAACCCTGAGTTGTGGAGATCTGGAGAGATGGTGGAAGGCACAGTCACTTTTCCCCTAGTAACTGTAGGTCAGGAAGGGTACCTCCTCAGCGAGTGCTGTGAGGAAGGGCACCTTCTCAGGGCAAAGCCTTCACAACCCAGCCGGCTTGGGTGCTGTCAGCTGGTCTTTTCTTTCTGAATCCTGTGAGGAAGCTGACGGAAGCATAAAGGACATTGCAAGCCAGACCTGTCCTCTGATGGGGTTTTGAAGGTGCAGGAAGGAAGCCAGAGATGCAGAGGGACCCACACCAGGCTGGACAGAGGCTCTGCGGTCCTGTCCTCTGCTGTCTCTGCTGTCCACAGAGACAACAGACTTACTAAAACGGCAGAGCTGGACGGGATAACCCAGCCCAGTCGGTTCCTTTACAGAAGGGGACACTGAAGCTCTGAGAGGTTAGAGCCATTGTAGGGGAGGCAAAACTTTTCCTCTATCCTCTTAGCATCAGGCTGGGCCTGAGAATTAAGTTGACATAAGATGGATTTAGAGGAGATAAGCATACAGGTTTTATTATTACATGGACATGGGAGCCTTCACAGAAAAATGAAGACCACCCCCCAAAGTGGTTGGGTCTAAATGCTCATATACTAGGTTGAACGAAGAGTAGTAATTGTGAACAAGTAACTAAAGTATATGGGGAAGCTCAAGCAAGATAAGGGCTGTTTAAACAAGGTTTGTTTGTACTGATTTCTCTTGGTACCTGTTCCCTGTCTATGGAGATAAGAACGTTTCTTTCCTCCTGGTACAGAGAGGGTATCTTTCACACGGGAGTTTCCTCTCCTGCTTTTAGGAAGGAAAAAGGAAGTCAGAGCACACTGCTTGCATCTGCTGTTTTTCAAGTGGCTTTAACTCAAAATAATCTTATGTCAAACTGGCAGATTTGGGCATATTCTGCTACATTTCACCATCCAGCTAGTTAGGAGCAAAACCAGAACTGGAAGTTGGTCCTCCTCATTTCTAGTCTGCAGTTATTTGGTTCCATCTCGGTTTTCATCTCGTGACTGGGACAGCCACGCACCCCCAGCGGATGTCTCCTGGGGGTCTACGAGGCGCCAGGTCCTGTGCTCAGGGCATCCAGGTTTCTCCGATGCATAAGTGTTACTGTTCCTATTTTGTGGATTAGGACACTGAGGTTCAGAGAGGCACAGTGGGTTAGTAAATGGCACTTCCATGTGGGTCAGCCTAAAAACACAGCAAGTTAGACCAAGAGTTAGAATTCAAAATTGCCATTTGTGACAACATAAATGGACCTTAATACACTGTATTGTATATTTGAAAGTTGGTAAGAGGGTAGATCTTAAAAGTTCTCATCACAAGAAAAAAGATTTGTAAATATGTGTGGTGATGGGTGTTAACTAGACTTACTGTGGTGATCATTCTGTAGTATATACAAATATCAAATCACAAAGTTCTACACCTGAACCTAATATAATGTTATATGTCAAGTTCATCTCAGTGGGGAAAAAAAGAGAATTCTAACTCAGGTCTCTGAGTCCAGTACTATTTCTACTACTTCACTAAGCTGGAGTACTTTCTTTCATTAAGTTATTTTTCATGGATTATATTTATTTTTATTGCTTCATCATAATTTGGGAATAAATGAGACACATGCACTATTTTTACCGAGAACATATCCTTTTGGCCTCACACAGTGGTCTCCCACTCAGACTCAATTATTTCCCCTCAATTTTGACCTCCCAGGTCCTAGAAAGGCAGTAACTTGAGAGGTGTTTGAAATCTGAATGCAGGTATATTCCCATCTCTGCTGTTGCCAGTGCATGTTAGGGCTGGGTGGCACCTGAGACAGTCTGGTTTCATCCCTTCCCTTTGCAGATGAGAAAACTGCACTCTTAGATGCTGCTGAGACATGCAGGGGATATGAATATGGAAGACTCTAGCATGCTCTAAACTTCATCCACTCCATCAACATCATCGCTGTCCTTATCTCATTCATGGGTACTGCCGATAAAGACGTGGCACTCAGGTTCAGAGGAGTGAGGTTCTGGATTTATTTGGATTAGCTGTGGAACAGCCTCCTTTTGTGAGAAGATTCCAAATAGCTGTTCCAAATGTAACCTTTTCTATTAATGGACAAGCAAATAAGTTTAGTACTTTTAGGGGTCAAATGTTCACAGAAACTTTCCCAGTCAGGGTCATTTTAGTTCAGGCTGACACAAACTCATCTTGGAATACATCTACACTCTACCAACACTTCATACAAGGTCTTAGCAATCTGTGACCGGAATACAAAAGCAGCTGAAAAATGCCTTGTAGGTGTCCTTACAAGTGAAGTCCGGTCCGGCACCCCCCGATGGCTGGACTCCCGCTCAACTGCAGACAGGCTAAGACGTCTATAGCTGATGGCAGGGGCACAGCTGCTTTGGGACAAAAGATGGGCAAAGAATGAGGCAGCACATGGAGGGGCAAAGCTGAGAGAGGTGGGGTTGGAGTGGAAGTTGAGTCCATCTCCCCCTCCTCTGGTCACTGCTGGGGGGCCTGGCAGGGCTCTGGGGAGGAAAGTATTCTTCATGCTCTTTTGAGTGACATGTAGGTGTTGGGTTCTCATTGGTCAGCTGGAAGCAAGTACAAGCGACAGTGTTGGTGAGTGAGAAATGATACCACTGGGGGTTCTGCATTCCACATAAAACTTGCTGACTTTCCTTCTGGTTATGCTGATGGGATAGGAAAGGTCTGGTCTTAGGGGCTGCTGTTAGCCCAGAGCCCAACTCAAATGTGAAGTATGTGATCATCATAAAGCATCAGGCACCCTTGAGGGACATTCCAACAAGATATAAGTATCTGGTCGGGGACTTCCCTGACAGTCCAGTGGTTAAGACTTCACACTTCCACTGCAGGGGGCGCGGGTTTGATCCCTGGTAGGGGAACTAAGATCCTACATGCCGTGCGGCACGGCCGAATTAAAAAAAGAAAAAAGATTTAAGTGTCTGGTCAAGAACACCAATGAATTCATAATCATTTATTGTAAATCACTCATAGTTTACACATTATAAATGGCAAAAACACCTGCTGGATGAAGTAGTTTATTATGACAATTTCTTATTGGCATCACTTCTTTTTCAAAAATTTAAAATTTAAATTTAAACCCTACATCTTCCCTATCTTTGAAGCACTATGTTCGAAGTGCTCTGATGCCAACACTATAAGGCTTTCTTTTGCTCTAACATCTAACACAAAGCGGAACGCTGTCCCATTAATTTGGCATGCTCTTTACAAGGCAACTTAACACACAAATTTTTCTTAAATCCAGAAGCTACATAATGGTCACTTTATGTCTTGCTGCAAGTTCAGTGAAGGCTGCATGCAGGTGAAACATTTGTAGACACTGAGCTCTAGATAACTATTGGTTATTAAGATCTGATTGCCTGGTGTAGAAAATTAATATGCTTATTTAGCAGAAGTAGGTAAAGTACATGCATCAGTGGCTGGGATCAATTAGAATATAAATTAGGTGTCTAAACATTTAAATGAGAGTTTCATTTGAGCTTAATTTGATGTCTGGCACTTCTGAGTTATACACCTTAAAATGACAATAGCAAAGAGAACAAAATCAAACACTTAAAACAGGCACTGACTTATAGGGTCAGCTGGGTGTACAGCGCGGGACACAAAACTAGCAGAGCAGTGAACAGATAGATCTCTTGAAGCAAAGACAGTGGAGCATTGACAAGCTGGAAACAGGGCAAAAAAATAAGAGAGCCATTTCCTGTGCTCTCATTTTTTTACGTTTTCAATTCTCTTCCTTAAAAATAACAACACACAAACACACAGTAATTACAAAACACAAACATTCTTTACGATTTAGACCCTCTCTTTTGTCTTCTACCCTGCCTCTCTGCTCCTTCAGATAGCCTGTTTAAAAATAACGTTGGGTTAACTGGTAGAAAAAGAAAACAAGGCTCTCCTGAATCGCACTGAAAGAATATTAAATTCCTTCATCCTGTCAGGGTTAACATCTCGTACAAGCACATGACGATGTATGTTTGACATATTGTAGCTACAGCGATTAAATCACATGTCTACGTTCTAGTGTTAAATCATAGTTACACTGACTTTTAAAAAATTATTTTCATTGAGAGTTGTATCTTGACATTAGTTTGAGACAAACAAAAAATTCCCAAACCGCGTAGACTCCGTTCCCTCCCCACCCTGTACCCCCTCCCACGATCCAATGAAGAAGAGAAGTGTAGTAACAAAGGCCATGAACCGAGGCGTTGACAGCGGATGTGGATAGCGCTTCCAGGGTCAGGCGCTGCCCTCTCCAGTTCTGGCTTTCCGGGCTTCGATCATCGGCTTGGTTGCCCGTTTGCGGTCAGTGGCCAGTCCCAGCCAACACATGAAGTCAATGAACCAGGTGGTTGGGTTGAAATTTAAGCCAAATTCACTCGCAGAGTAGTCAAAGGGAAAGGTGTGATGGTAGTTATGGAAGCCTTCACCTGGAAGACAAAGTGGGCTTGAAATAACCCAATCAGCATCTCTCTGTAGAGCTTTCTAAAAATCACTCATTTATTACAAGACACTGTGTCAGGCTCCAGTGGGGAGCAGAAGACTTGCTGTCTGCCCTTAGGAAGCATTCACTCAGTTGGCTAGACAAACTCAATAGGAACAGAAAAATAACAATAATCAGCACAAAGTATCAAGACTAATTTTCCCTGTGGATTGGTGACATGCTCCCACGACTTCAGAGCTGTACTTCTTAAGCTAAATGCCAAATGGCTGATAACAGATCATCATTTTGCTGTATGTTCATAAAAGGAAAATAGCCTCTGTGGATTGAAGTAATTAAAGGAAGACTTCCTGGAAGAGCTTGGAAGAGATAAATGATAATCATTCTGATAGGTGAGTGAATTAAGGAGTTGGATCTTTAAATATCCAAAATCTGCCTATATATTATTCTACCCCTCACAGTGAATAGCTTTTCCTCCCTTACTTTTTCCCCCCACTAAGCTGTTTTCAGGAAAAGTCTCACAGCTTCTTTCTTTGTTTTCTTTTTAAAAAAGAGCTTTATTGAGATATAATTTACCATACAATTCACCCATGTAAAGAATACAATTTAATGGCTTTTGGTGTATTCACTGAGCTGTGCATGCAACACCACAATGAATTTTATAGCATTTTCATTACCTAAAAAGACACCCCACTCCCCTTAGCTGTTGGCCCTTAACCATCTCCCCTCCCTCCAGCCCCTCTTTCTTTCTCTGTGTTGGTTAATTTTACATTTTTTTTGTGTGTGTGTGTGGGATCTTCCCGGACCAGGGCACGAACCCATGTCCCCTGCATCGGCAGGCGGACTCTCAACCACTGCACCACCAGGGAAGCCCCTAATTTTACATGTTAACTTGACTGGCCAAGGAGTGCCCAGATTAAACTTTATTTCTGGGTGTGTCTGTGAGGGCGTTTCTGGATGAGATTAGCATTTGAAGCAGTGGACTCAGTAATGTAGATGGTCCTCCTCAATGTGAGTGGGCATCAGCCAGTCCCTTAAGGGCCTGAATAGAATCGGTGGAGGAAGGAGGAATTTGCTCCCATTTTCCTGACTCACTGATTGAACGTCTATCTCATCTTCTCCTGCCCACTGACTGGGATTTGCATCATCAGCTCCCCTGGTTCTCAGGCCTTCAGACTCAGACTTAATTATACCACTGGCTTTCCTGGGTCTCCCGCTTGCAGACAGCAGATGGTGGGACTTAGCCTCCATAATCACATGAACCAATTCCTCAAAATAAATCTCTCTCTCTCTCTCTTGCTCGCTCCCCGCCGCCCCCACCGCCGTACACACACACACACACACACACACACGCATGCACAAACAGAATACATCTACATTTATATAGATACAGATATCCTACTGTTTCTGTATATATGTATATATATAGAGATTATGAGCAATATTATGTATATATTTATTTGCATATATTTATACATATAGTGTTTCTGTTTCTCACTTTTACTAATACTAAGCCAATAAGATTGGCTTATTCTGAATATTTCATATAAATGAAAACATACAATATGTAATCCTTTGTGACTGGCTTCTTTCACATAGCATAATGTTTTCAAAGTTGTAGCAGATATCAGTACTTCATTTCTTTTTATTGCTGAAGAGTACTCCACTGTATGGATATACCACATTGTATTTATCCATTCATCAGTTGAGGGACACATTTTAGCTGTTATAAATAAATAATGTTGCTATGAACACTCATAAGCAAGTTTTTATGTGGACATACATTTTCATTTCTCTTGGGTACAAATCTAGGAGTGGAGTTGCTGCATCATGTAGTAACTATTTTTAACCATTCAAGGAACTGCCAGATTCCTCCTTTAATTCTTAAGTGGCTACTGGTCATCATACAGTTCTTCTATTGACCACATTTGAAAGATTCTGCTCTACAATGAGTATATCAGATGGATCAGTCTGTTGTCTGCAATTTTCTGTTTAATTTAGGTCTTTTCTAACCTGGCCCTCCACCCCATCATTCCTAGACTAGAGTGCTAGAGTTTTCCCCTATTTTCAGATACAGGCACTGTTCTAAGAACTCTGGATGTATTCCCCCATCTATCATACAGTGGGTGTAATAAGAGTCTTCCAAGGACCTTTATCAAGAAAGCTGATTTGAGAGTCCAGTATTGACCTGGACAAGCTTCAAACCAACACCCAGTTCTTCAGGGCCTGTGTCATGGCCTCATTCTTTGGGTTCCCTGGCCCACCATCCCCTATGTAAGATGGTAACATTCCCAGAGTGCCCACTCTTCGTCTGCTCTCAGAGTTACCACTGGATGTGGCTCCCCTCGTTACAGTTCTTATAGAAGATGAAGAGTGAGAGGAGGAGAAAACAATAGGAGGGATCAGGAAACTCACACTTTTCTCTCTGCTTATCCAGTTATTCCCATAGCTAAATTTGGTGTTTATTCCACCTTATATTGCTCTTGTCAACACAAGATCCCTGGGGTCTTAATAAATGGGTGACCCTAACACCATGATGGCAGAGACCCATGGCAGAGGGATGCAGAGACTGTTTCAACTTAACAGCAGGAACCTCCCTTCCTGGGTTTGATCTCTGTACTCAAGGCTCAGGTTACCCAGGAGACTGAGTTGCTTCTATCAAGATATAGCTATCATTTATTAATCACTTACTGTGTGCCAGCCACCATGCTAAATTCTTCAAAGGGTATTAATGCCTATAATCCTCACATAGCTAAGCTATCTGCTATGATTATCCCCATTTTTAAAATTTATTTATTTATTTATTTTTGCGGTACGCGGGCCTCTCACTGTTGTGGCCTCTCCTGTTGCGGGGTACAGGCTCCGGACGCGCAGGCTCAGCGGCCATGGCTCACGGGCCCAGCCGCTCCACGGCATGTGGGATCTTCCCGGACCGGGGCACGAACCCGTGTCCCCTGCATTGGCAGGCGGACTCTCAACCACTGCGCCACCAGGGAAGCCCGATTATCCCCATTTTAAAATGAGGATGGAAATGCACAGAAGGGACAAGTAACCTGCCTAAGACCATACGGCTAGTAAGAAAAACAACATCCCCGAAGGCTTGTTTCCTGCTAAGCACTGCTGCAAACAGTATGTATTAACTCACCTAACCCTCCGGCGACCCCAGGCGGAGGTCAATGCTACTATATATTATCCCCACTTTACAGATGAGAACACACGGTATGGAGGAGCTAGATAACTTGCCCACGGTGGAGGAACCAAGACTCAACCAAACCTGTCAGACTCCAGAAGCCTTGCTCTTAACCATTCTGTGGTACCGCGAGATGACAAGGTCCTGATTCTCCCCATCCCTCTGTTTGCAGGCCTTTTAATCAATTAATTTATTTTTAAGGTCAGCCAAATGATGGACAGCTGAGGCTATAGCGGTCAGGGCAGTTTGAGAGAGACATCAACTGCTACTCCTCCTTTAGGAAAATTTCCATGGTAAAAATAAATAGCTACTAATTATTGATCACCTACTATGTACCAGGCACTGTACTAAACAGTTTATGTATAGTATCTTAGTTAATTCTCATAACACCCCTATGAAGCAGACATTCCTGTTCCCATTTCACAGGTAAGAAAACTGTAAATCAGAGAGAGTAAGTGGCTCGGATTCTAACGCCAAAGCCCAAGTTCATCCCAGTTTACTCCACCCCATTGCCTCTCTTTACAGATTCCACAAAACCACTGAGAAGCCTAGAAGATCTGAACTGCCACTCCCCCCACTGGCTCCCACCCCATACTCACCGATGGCACCCAGGGTGACGAGCGGGTTCTGCCGAGGGCTGATGTTCTTGTCATAGGGCCGGTTTCCGTACATGTGGGCGACACTGTTGACCAGCCAGGTGACATTGAGTGAGATGGTGTAGCGGAGGATGGAGGCCAGGAAGTAGGAATTCCACAGACTCTCTCCCCAGATGCACCAGGGCACCAGTGTGGGGACCATGAAGCACATGAGCACCACGCTGATCTTGTAGTACCTGGAAGGCAGGATGTCATGCTATCATTGGGCACCTGTTGATGGTGGCAGGGATAGGTGAGCAAGCTGCAGGGAAAGTCAGCAGTGGCACTGCTCAACTCCTTCAGCTCTTGTGCCCTGTTGTGTGTCACTCTGTATGGGGGTCACAAACCCAGATACCTACAAGGGCTAGGCAGGTAACACAAATTTGAGAATTAGGACAGGCAGAAGCGATAGGAAGTGGAAGGCCCCGCAGCATACTTCAGAATTTCAATATAAAATCATGAAACCCATGCATCTTAAAGCTGCATTTGTCCTCCAAGCCGCAGAAGGACAGCTTTTTAACAGCTTTTCTTTCTTCCATCAGTCAGTCAACCTGACAATCAGGTTGTTTTCAATAATTTCAAGAAATATCCTGTATTCCTTGAATAATTTTCAGGCACATGATTCTGTACTAACTTAGCTTAGTAAAAGGTAAACAACCCCTTCCCTAAAATGTTCTCTGTCCCTTTGAGATTACATTCCAAACCAGCTAAAAATAAACTAAGTATAGGAACAGGCACAGCCATATAAAAAGTAAAAATTATAAAGAAACCATCAATAGTTGGATTCCTGGGTCTGTTCATACAGCAAACGTTCCCTGAGCACCTCCTGTAGGCCAGGCCCTGAGTACTAGAGGTACAGAGACAAATTTGACACAGTCTCTGCCCCAGGCCCCAGTCAGGTGAAACCTCCAGCTATGTAGGACCAGCTCTAAGCAGGGACAGGAAAGAAGCTCTGAAATGAAAATGTCCAAAGCTGCCCATTCATAGCTGATTCCTCCCTGACCTGCCTTCAACTGACCAAGCTTCTGGGAGGCCTCTGTTAAGATGCACATGTATGAACTTGGAGGGAGCACAGCGTGAGGAAATGAGACTAGGGAGGTGGAAGGCTTTGGCCTTGAGCCCAGATCTGATTCTGGATGCAAAACAAGCCTCTTTTTATTCTTTCACTCTCCTCTTGTTCACAGCTAGATGGTTCCCCAAAGCAGAGCATGAGGCAAGGGCTTGTATGTGGGTCGTTTATTGGGGAAAGTGAGCTCAAGTAACAGGAATAGGCAGCTGGGAAGTGGGAAACGAAAGGAGGGAAAGTCAAGATGGGGGTGCCCACTGCTACAGGCAACTGAATTTGGACCTTGATGGGACATATTATACCTCAGAAGTATTCTCTCAAGGATGAGAGAAGGCACTGTTTTCCCATTGGCTCCAACTCTTCCTTGGTCCAAGGGCCCCCATGGGATGTCAGCTCTCTCACACTTCCAAGTTTGCTTGGGTCAGAATGGCTGAGTGTGGTCCACGGGCATCTCAAGGGATGGTGGCAGAGAAGTCAGGGCAGGAAGTAAGAAATAAGCAGTACAGCTGAGCAAGGTGCCATTGGGTTACACCTGTGCCACCAGGTGGCTGCAGGAACAGCTGGAGTGAAAAGGTGGGCTGAGAGTACGAGGTGTGCGTGAGAGGTGTCCAACACAGGCAGTAATTATAATACCTCCTGGGGTTCTTGTGAGGATCAAATACTAATAACTAATGCATACTATGTGCTTACTGTGTGTCACGGCTATTCCGAAACCTGTCCATGTACTGGCTCATTTAATTCTAACAAAAACTTTAGGAGCAGGGGACCATTAATATCCTCATTTTACAGACGGGGAAATTGAGCACTGCAAAGGTTATGTAGATGGGCCAAGGTTACAAGACGATTCAAGTCCAGGCAGAAGCACTTCGGAGACTATCATGCTATTCTGCTTTGCAAATAAAATCGTGTATGTAGGGGCTTCCCTGGTGGCGCAGTGGTTGAGAGTCCGCCTGCCAATGCAGGGGACACGGGTTCGTGCCCCGGTCCGGGAAGATCCCACATGCCGCGGAGCGGCTGGGCCCGTGAGCCATGGCTGCTGAACCTGAGCATCCGGAGCCTGTGCTCCGCAACGGGAGAGGCCACAACAGTGAGAGGCCCGCGTACCGCAAAAAAACAAAAAAACAAAAAACAAAAAATCATGTGTGTAAGTGTGCTTCGCAGATTGCTAGCTGCATGTGAAGGTTGGTTCCCATATAATTATCACTGTTTTTATTGGGCAACATATTAACCCCTCAACACCCATTTTCCAGTCGTTGGCATACAATATGACTGCATTTTAGTGGAAGGAGGGTGCCCAGGAGGTCAGAGGAGAGGGTGTGGTTGGAGGGGCAAAGACAGCAGACAGTGGAGGGACTGGTGGTCTGAGGTTGGGCTCCTGGGAGTCCCGCGCAGAAGGCTTTTGGAGCGTGTTTTTGGGAGATGCTTACAAGGAAGGGAGGAAGGCAGGATGGGCCCAGGCAGAAGCTCACCCACAGTGAGCTCCAGCAGATCCAGTAGAGCCGGATGGCTCTTTTAGAGCTGTCCCAAATTGCAAGGTATCACCTCATCATCCGCCACTGGCCTCAGGGTGCCTCCTGGGCTGGGTGAACATGTGGGCAAGGGCAAGCCCTAGAAAGGACAGCAGCCAGGGTTGGGGGCATCAGCTGAAGAGGGCATCTGGGTGAAGCACACGGGCCCTGACCAAGGGCCCTGGGAACTGGTGTGAGTGCCTGTGAAGAGGCAGAGGCTCTGAAAGGAAGCCCAGAGGCGACGGCCTGCTGCGGCTGCTCCTCGAGGGCACCTCTAAGGAGCACAGGAAGCAGCTGAACGTTGCCCACAGAGGCATTCTGCAACTTAAGTGCTTCCTTCTCTCCCTCCACTCCCTGGGCTGCAACCCAGTACCTTTGCAAAGAGCCTCTGTTAGTCCTCATTTTGCCCCTGGAAAGGAGACAGAAATCACATGCTGACAGCTAGCTTGGTGCTGGATGCCAGGCTAAGCATGCCACAGGCTTTCTCTCACTTACTCTTCACCACAGACTCAGGATGGACGCACTCTGGCAATGAGGATGCTGTAGCTCAGAGGGGCCATGGTTCCCCCGGCCCTTGCTCTGACTCTGCTCTGCCCCGACCCTATGGAATCCGCCACCTCTGGTTTGACTGCAGTCTGCAGGCTTCGGCTTCCACTCATGCCCTGCCGCTTCTTCCGCCTTCTGAACTGTTAGGGAAGCCTTCTGCCTGCCTGGGCTCTGGTTCTAGAAGCTCCACTTCCCAGAGGGGGCTGGGTCCCCGTGGAGGGAGAGGGCCAGCAATGGGGCTTCCCAAGTGGGAGGAGAAAAAGGCCTTGCCTGCTAACACAACCACTGTCCCACCAAATCCTCTCTTCCTCAAAACAAGATGCTCTTTAAAAATCACTGCCCTCATTCCAACAAAGCTTTAGCAGATCTAACTATAGGGTTGCTCTCTGACTGCTCGGCCTGTGTTCTGCTAGGGTTTCTCTTTGTGTGTTCAATGCAATGGATGGAAGAGGAAGGAATTTTTAGGCGGCACAGTGAGTCTGGGTGGCATTGCCAGTGAGACAGGGCTTGATGCTGATAACTGTGTAAAAAAATCTCCCCAACCATTTCAAATGGACTCAGCGTATCTTCCTGTGCAGCCGAGTGCCCCTTCCCCCTGGTCTTCGTTTAATTACAGTCACTGGTCTTCTTGCCTCAGAACAAGTGCTGAGATGGCTCCCCTGCTTCCTTGCTTAAGAACACTTAAATCTGGGCGCCCTAGCCAAGGGTCCACAGGGCAACACCACGAAGTCTCCAACCCTAATCCTTCCTCATTGAAATATTTTCTTTCTTTAGCTGGTGGTAGGGAGGAAGACTGGAGAGGGGCCACTGATACTGCTCTTTTTGCTAAATGGGCTTCTTATGTTGTAAAGCATCATAGAACCGTTAACTACCCAACTCTGCCACTGTCTTTCTGTGTGATCTTGAGTAAATTATTTAATCACAGTGAACCTCAGGTTTCTCTTTTGTAAAATGCGGTACTGACAAATTTATTGAGTGCCTACTATGTGCCAGGTACTGTCCTAACATTGGAGATATAAAGTGTATAAAACAAACAAAAATCCCTGCCCTTGGGGAGCAGGGGTATTTTGGTAGGGAGATTATATATATATATCTCCTCATATGCATATATATATTCTGGTAGGAAAGAAAGCTAATAAACAATATAAATAAATAAAATATAGAGCATGCTATTGGTAAATACTACAGAAAATAATAAAGCAAAGAAGGAGAATATGACATCAAGGGCAGGTGTTGAAATTTTAAATAGGGTGTCTAGGGAAGGACTTCCTCACACTGTAGCTTTTAAGTAAAGACTTGATGGAAGTGAGAAGTTAGACATGTGGCTAAATAGGACAGAGGATTCCAGGCAGAGGAAACCACAAGTGCAAAGGCCCTGAGGCAGGAATGTTCCTGGCACATTCTGGGAAGAGCAGGAGCGTTGGGGCTGGAGCAGATGAACAAAGGGAAGAAGTGTAGGAGATAAGAGAATAATGATGGACCACATCATGGAAGGGCTTGTAGGTCATCATAGGGTTTCACCCTTCACTTTGACTGAGATGGAGCTCTGGTCAGGTTTTGATTAAAGGAGTGCTGTGATTGGACTTATCATTCTGAGTGTTGTGTTGAGAAGGGACTGCAGGGGAGGGCAGAAGCAAGGAGGCAATTAGGAGGCTGCTACAAAGCCTAGCCAAGAGAGGGCATTGGCTTGAACCAGGATAGTGGTGGCAGGTGTGAGAAACAGTCAAATTCTGGATATATTTTGAAACTAGAGTGACAGGACTTGTTAACAGACTGGATGTTGGAGAGAAAGGAGTCAAGGGTGACACCAAGGATGGAGATGCCATTAGCTGATATGGGGAAGGATGGAGGAGCTCAGTCTTAGACATGTCAAGTGGCAGATGCCCATTAGACATTCAAGGGGCAATGTCAAATGGGCAGCTCAACAGACAGGTCTGGAGTTCAGAAGTTATCTAGAGATAGGTTTTGATGGGAAGAGATATTTGGAATGCATCAGTATATGAATGCATGCCACTCACATATATACATATATGTATTTTCTCGTTTGAGTTCCACAAGAGTCCTATGAGATACTTTTTATAACCTCACCTTTTTTTTTGTGTGTGTGTGTGGTACGTGGGCCTCTCACTGTTGTGGCCTCTCCCGTTGCTGAGCACAGGCTCCGGACGCGCAGGCTCAGCGGCCATGGCTCACGGGCCCAGCTGCTCCGCGGCATGTGGGATCTTCCCGGACCAGGGCATGAACCCGTGTCCCCTGCATCGGCAGGTGGACTCTCAACCACTGCGCCACCAGGGAAGCCCATAACTTCACCTTTGTAGGACATTTACGGAGATCCAAAGAGGTCATGAGACTTCTCCAAGGCCACACTGGTTGTGCAGAACATAGGCAGGCTTCAAATTCAGTTCTTAAACCTAATTGTCTGTTCCCTCTAAGTATAACCTGCTACTTAGCTTACCAGGAGAAGGTCATAGGGGAGAGGTAAACTGGGTTGGAGTGTGTAATCTAGCTTTGCCTCATGAATTGCACATCTTTAAGTAAAAATACTGTCTCCTCAAGGTCAGAAATAGACACGTTGTCCACTCCAGCGAGACTGAGCTTCTTCCCATTCCTTGGGCACCACCTTCTTTCTGTCTCTGTATCTATGACACTCTTCCCCCAGCCTGGCTGAGTTGACTTTTTCAGTTATCAGTCTAAATGTTCTTCCCTCTTGGGGGATTTCCATGGTCCCCTTGGACCAGGCAGGGTGCCTCAGCATGTTGTACTTCTCAACTCTCAGTATTCATAAATACTTGCTGGCTTAGCAGGCAGTCTCACCTGCTAGACCAGTGGCCTCAACCCTAACTGCACATTAAAATCAACTGGGTGAACATTTAAAAACGACTGATGTTGGGAACTCACTGTAGACCAACAGAATCCAAATGAATCCAAATTTGTGGCCTGGGCACTGATAGTTTTAAAGCCTCTCCATTGCAAACATTGATCATGGCCTCCCTATAATCCACCCCACCCTCTCTTTCTTGCTGAAATGCCCTGATATTGTTCAGATACCCAACTGTCCTCCCTGCAGCCATGTCCTCTGGGGACATGGGTCCTGATTGGTTTCAGGCAGTCAACGTTGATCTCATTCACTTTGCCAATAATAAATTTGGGAATTGGGCAGTAGTGGCCAATAAGATATGAGGGAAAGGATGGCTGCAAGTTTTTGAAAGGGAGATAAGTGTTAGTGAAGATGTAGGGAAATCGGAAGCCTTAGCATCATTGGTGGGAATGTAAAGTGGCGCAGCTGCTGCATAAAGCAGTTTCTCAGAAGGTGAAACATCCAGCAATTCCACTCCTATGTATCTGTTCAGACGGTT
Organism: Delphinus delphis; assembly: GCF_949987515.2. Lineage (NCBI taxonomy): Eukaryota > Metazoa > Chordata > Mammalia > Artiodactyla > Delphinidae > Delphinus > Delphinus delphis. The sequence continues at coordinate 41,080,315 of NC_082687.1, read as the reverse complement.
GGAAGGCAGGGACTTGAACAGGTATCAGCACACCAATGTTCACAGAAACATTATTCACAATAGCTGAAATGTGGAAACAACCCAAGTGTCCCTTAATAGATGAATGGATAAACAAAATATTGTCTATCCATACTATGGAACATTATTCAGCCATAAAAAGGAACAATTTTTTGATATATGTTATAACATGGATGAAACTTGAAAAAATGCTTAATGAAATAAACCAGGCACAGAAGGGCAGATATTGTTATGATTCCACTCATATGAGGAACGTAGAATAGGCAAATTCATAGAAAGGGAAAGTAGACTAGAAGTCACAGGAACTGGAGGGAAGGGGAAAGGAAGAAGGAAGTTATTGCTTAATGGGTATAGAGTTTTTTGGGGAATGATGAAAAAGTTTGGGTATAGATAGTGGTGATAGTTATACAACATTGTGAATATACTTAATGCCACAGAAATGTACACTTATGAGTGGTTAAAACGATAAATACTATGTTGTGTATATTTTACGGCAATAAAAAAAGAGAGAGAGAGATGAAGGAATATTTTCTTTGATAACAGAAAGAGCTCAGAGGCAAAGATGGCATCTCTTTTTTCACAGTGACTCCTGGCCCTGCTCCAGCCATGCGTGACTATGACAGGAAGAAGGCTCAGAAAAAAGTAGACCCCTTAGGTTGACGGAGCAGAAAGATGGAAAGGCTCTTGAGCCACAAAACTAACCAACCCTAGAGTGGCTTTATCCCTGAGGTCTTAGTCTGAGACAAGCCAGGCAGGTCAAGAGGTCAAGATCTCCTGTGGGGTAGCTGAAAGCCTTCTGGTATAACGTAGTAGACACTGTGATGTCCCATCCAGATCTCCTCTCAGGATCAGAGGGCTTCATCTCCCAGTGGATGGCAGTGCTGCCTCTGCCTTGCCCTAGGTCACGTCCTCTCCCAACAACCCCATCCAGTGACTGACCTATAAGGGCAGTAGTCCATTACCCAGGCCAGGTCCCATTGCCCCAACTCACCATGACTCTGAAAGTCATCTCCACTTCAGAGCCCCTACAGGGTTGGCTGAAGCCTCCACTGAGATCAGTTGAGGCTCAGCTTCTTCCCTTGCTCAATCCTGTTTCGGTCCCTTCTTCCACAGGTGTTGATCCCAATGACCCTTCCAGTAACCTCCAATAAAGTTTCTACAATGTAACATCCATCTTGGAGGCAGCTTCTGGGTAACCTGTCTTGCCACATGGATCTACTGCAGGGCCTGCAGAGTCCAGCAGAAAGCCAGACTCTTCAGAGTCTAGCACAGAGACTTGCACATAGCAGGCACTCCTAAATATTTGTGGAATGATTACATGAATGATCCTTTTTTCTTTTTTCTGAATGGTTAGTCAATGATGAGTTCTCAGCTTCTCAGGAAAATAAAAACACTACAGTGACTTCAGTAGGGCTCAAAGTATAAGAGATAAGATGCCAAGGTTTCCCAAAACAAACAAACAAACAAAACCCCCACAAACTGCACAATAAACGTTCCACCTGCTTTTAATTGTGTATATAAAAGTCAACACCTCGAAGAAAGACATTCGTGCTCATTGGGACCCAACCCCCAGCTTCCAACAGGTTTCACTGTGAGGCTACCTACCTCCAGTTTAAATGAATGATTTCTGAGCATGCGCTGCTAGGTTATTCTCTGGGCTGCCAAATATGGTAAATTTTTGGCAGTATTTAAGGTTAACAGCCAGTCTAACAGGTTTGGTCCTGGTTTGGAATGTGAGTGGCTTCTTCCTTTCTGTGAACACTCAGATGGGAGTTATCTGATAGGAAAGATAGGAGATAGAAGAAGCCTCCTAAAATTATCAAGCGAGAAAGAAAAAGAAAGGGGTAAAGAAAGAGAGAAGGGGCGGTATGAACCTGAGAACGACCCAGGGAAGTGTAGCTCTCCTTTACAGATTTGAAACCAGAGATCCACATGTTTAAGCCAAAATCACAAAAGCCAAAGCACTCAAGCTCACCTTACAGGTAACTCTGGAGCAGTTTCCTAGAGCTTTAAGGTGATAGCTTATAAGAATAGGGTGTTGGAAACCTTTCAATTCCCACCTCACAATTCCTCATGATACCAATACCACAGCGGGAAGATCGTTTTCAGCATTTAGATGAAGATAAGAAGTCCATTTTCACACAATCAAATACCATCACGCCATGCCCCCATCTAAGTAAGCTTTGATTAGAGGACACAGATATTGACATGGCCCTAACCTTTCAGTGCTTTGAAGAATATGCTTATTCCAATAAACTGGATCACGTGAAACATTAAAGTCAGGCTTGAGACCAAAAGTTTGTTCTATGGAGAAGAAAGAATTTGGGATTTCATATATATATATATATTTCAAACCTGGGTGTGATAAGCATATTAAAACTCTCATTTTTCTTTAGATGAAAAAGAAATTGCTGTTCCCTGTCTGCAAGCATTTCCTGTTGCTTGACTAACTAACCCTAAGCACAGCAGTCCGGAGCTGCTGGTGTGTGAGATCTTGAGAGTGAAATCGATTAGAGTATGAAGGAAGGGGAAATGACCTGCTGACTTCCAAGCAGGGCTAGCCTCAGGAAGTGTGAAAAGAAGCAAATACAGTGGGTGAGAGGGAAATTATAGCCCACAAATGTGTCGTAATGATGAGCGATGAGCTGTCACTAGCATCTTGATTAAATATGTTTGGTTTTGTGATTTCACTTACAGCCGAGCCAGAAATTCATCTTCCCTACAGTTTTTGCATCTTGTAGGGGACCAGCCAAAATTATCTGGGTGCTTACCATAAACATTAATTTAGAGGACAGATGATCCGCCCTGGCAGCTTGTAAATGCATGGACCATTCTCTCCTTCTTCTTTTGTCTCTTCTGTTATCACCCACAGGAGGTGGAATATGTGATTCGTTTGGATGCAGATCTGAAGATGGAAGCCCGCTGATAGGGAAGCTCTTTGGAGTTTTTCAGAAAATCTTCCAGATTCTTTGAATTGTTGCAGTTGAAAACAGGCTTTGCGGCTGTGTCCTTGAGTCTGCCTCTCCAGTGCTTCAGTGTCTTTAAGTGAAAGTGTTCATGATGGCCGCGTTTGAAGTATTCTCAGAAAATCTTAATCACTCCAGATTTGTCTTTGACCCTCAATTGGTCTTGACATCACTTCCCCTGTGCTACTTCATGATAAGCATTCCTGTAGAAGAAAATCTTTAATTAGACTATCTAGATGCATAATCCTCATCTTCTGGATAATTCCTTCCACGGAGGAACCAGAGATGGCAAACGGCTGCTCCATGAAAGCATCTCCTTTGGAAACTTGCAATGCATGGGAAAAAAAGACATATTTTTATTTTCTCTCCGACTTCAGCTTTATTTGCTTTTGAGGTCTGAATGTGGAGGTTAGCTGCATCCATCTACTTGAGTTTAATTTGTCTTTGTACAAACAGCTTGCATGAATTCACTAGGCAGCGGTTCAAAAGATAAACATAATCGTTTCAGAATTTTAGCATAAAAGAGCATTATTCCTACCTCATTAACAATGAAGTGCTTGAAGAAAAATGCCCAGGCATATATTGATTGCTAAGACCGTGTAAGGAAGGTTAAAAGGACTTTTCCTTTTTCAAAGCTTTGATTCCATCATAATATGCACAGGACAAGTTCTTTGAGGACAGGATTTGTCTTGATCTAATTCACATCATTCGTAGTTCCTTGAACACAAAATGTTGGTTAACTCAGCAGGTGCCCAGTAAGTAGCTGAATTGTTGACTTGCACGATGAGCATCCATCTGTCTTTGGCCAAAGCAATTGCGTCAGTTCACCTTTGTAATTTTTTGATATTTAGAGCTTCTCTAGTCCTCTCCAGAAATTTAAGTTGATTTGACTGGATGTCATTCTGGGTCTCTCTTGAGGATTCTTTGTCTGCCCTTCCTCCCTCCCATTCTTCTCCCTCCCTTCCTGATTAGTTATCAATCGTTCTCAGTAAGTTATAGGAACGACAGACTAACTCCTGATGATATGCAGGATAGGATGACTAAAATGAATAACTACAATCATTTACAAAATAATTGTTAAACAAAGTCACTGCATGTCCACTTTCTCTCTTAAAACTTCACACTTAAAACTGCATTCCACTTTGACACTATCTGAGATAAACTGAGCATCACAGGAGAAAACATAACCATTTTCCCTAATCTGGGATCCATGAAGTTGTATGCAAACTCTTCTGTGTATTCCCATTTTTCTGGGGTTCAAAGTCCATAGCTTTCATCAGATTCTCAAAGAGACAGTCAATTCCCAAAGAATGAAAGCCCAATATATTAGTAAGGTAACTACTTTTTTGTTTGATGATGCTGTTGTTTAACTTTGATTTTCTGTTTCCTTTAGGATCTGGCCTAAGATTTAAGTAAGAAAAATTTAATTCAATTTAAAGGGTGGTCCTTCTATTTTTTTAGAGAGTGGTCCTTTTTATTTTTTTAAATTAATTAATTAATTTATTTTTGGCTGCGTTGGGTCTTTGTTGCTGTGCGCGGGCTTTCTCTGGTTGCGGCGAGCGGGGGCTACCCTTTGTTGCGGTGCGTGGGCTTCTCATTACAGTGGCTTCTCTTGTTGCGGAGCATGGGCTCTAGGTGCACAGACTTCAGTAGTTGTAGCATGTGGGCTCAGTAGTTGTGGCTCGCGGGTTCTAGAGCTCAGGTTCAGTAGTTGTGGCTCACAGGCTTAGTTGCTTCGCGGCACGTGGGATCTTCCCGGACAAGGGCTCAAACCTGTGTCTCCTGCATTGGCAGGCGGATTCTTAACCACTCTGCCACCAGGGAAGTCCCTGGAGTGGTCCTTTTTAAAATGAGATTGTCCTCCCTTTTTTTAGCAGTAAAAATTTTAAAAGAATTAGTGACAGTAGATAGCAGTGTGTGCATATGTAGATAGCAGTGTGTGTGTGCGCTCACATATGGATCCTGTGCTGAAAGGACAATCACCAAGTGACAGACTACAACCCTCCTCCCCTACCCAAGGGGGGACAAAATTAATTGGGTTGTTTTTTTTTTGTTAATTCCAAAACTCTATCAATGATAAGCTGCTCACCAGCAGCCAGTCTCTGTGCAGGAAAGGAGCCAGTGGAGTCATTTTGGTCACTTTCATGATAATTATGAACTGCTGCAGCTGAATTGATCGAGTACGCTGACCATTTTCCTTGTTGAGGGCAAAAATGAACAGGCTGACCTAACACAGTTTCTTCATTTCGCATGTAAGAGGAATGGCCCTTGTGCACAATGCATGCTTTGTAGCCCATGGGTTCCATTCCTAAATTCAAGCTGCACTGTCTTTTCAAAGCTCCCCAGACCTTCAAAACTCAGCTCAAGACTGATGTCCTTCAGAAAGCCTACCCTGGTAAATCTCCTCTCACCTGTGCTTATTGCATTATTCAACATCCCTTCACTACAACTGTGCTGTCAAGACTCAAGAAGACAACCATTTTAGACAGCTGAGTTTTCCTGCTAGCTGGGAGGACAAATGTTCAATTACCCCAACTTTCTTTTAAATTGTATGTGGCAAAGGAAAAGATGGACACATTTCATGGAATCAAAATGGAAATTTCTGCATGAAAGGGGTCAAAAGGTACACATTTCCAGTTACAAAATGAATAAGTCCTGGGGAGGTAATATACCGAATGGTGATGATAGTTAATAATACTGTGTTGTGTACCTGTGTTGCATACTGGAGAGCACCTAGGAGAATGGATCTTGAAAGTTCTCATCACGAGAAAAAGATTCGTAACTATGTATGGTGATGCATGCTAACTGGACTTTTTGCAGTGATCATTTTGTAATATTTACAAATATTGAACCATTATGTTGTACACCTGAAACTAATATAATGTGTCAATTATACCCCATTAAAAACAATGGAAATTTCTGTGGGCCAAATAAAGAAATATTATGTGGAAATCATTATCCATTTTTGGTCCTTCTTAATGAGAGTTTATGGAAATAACTTGACTTTCCATGATGGTGATGAGTGTCTTAGCCTGGGTTTCTTGAAAGGAAGGCTTAAGGCAGAAGGTTCTACGATATTATTTTATAAAGATGGCTGAGTCCCCGGGAAACAGAATGTGGAAAGCAGGGAAGGTTGGGGGGCCGATAGGAGAGTGTGTTACTCAGCTGGCCCCGGCTTGATCCCTCACACTGGTGGGGCCATCTTCCAAGAGGCCATTTGGGTGATGGAGCCTCAGAACATTGTCTCTGGGAGGAGGAAAGGAAGAGTGCATCTACCAGCTCCCCTCTGCATTGCCCGCATCCCCACCACTACCACACACAAACTTCGGGATTGGGAGCGTGGGTGCTGAGAGGTGTCACAGGCTCCAGCACCAACAGAGACGCCCCAAGGCAGGAGGCACAGGCGTGAGAAGGGCGCTGTCGGGATGAACCTACCTGAAACCAGTTGGAGTGCAGAGAACTGCAGAGAATGAGTGGCCACAGCCCCAGGACAAAGAAGGTCCAGACAGTCTGCAATGTTGCCTAACGGGTGTCTGATACAAATAAGTGTGAGCTTTAGACTCTGTTCGGCCCACAGGGTCTGTTGAGGTATAAATAGCTCTTGGCCTTGACTAAGTGATTCACTGTATGACTCAGTCACTATAAGAACTGACTTCTTATGTTTACATATTAAATTTTGCTGATTCCACCTTTATTTTCAGACACACGGATAAGCTGCCACCTCTGTTAGTTTGCCCACCTTCAGTGGCTTCTCTGTCTCCTTCTAACTCGTTCCTCTTAATCTGCCAAGGGTTTGAAAACCAAAGAGCTGAACTTTTTTTTTCTTTGTTTTATAATGATTTTTTATTTTTAGTGTTTTTATTTATTGGAGTAAAATTGCTTTACAATGTTGTGTTAGTTTCTGCTGTACAATGAAATGAGTAAGCTATGTGTATACCTATATCCTCTCCCTCTTGGGCCTCCTTCCCATCCCCCACCCCATCCTGCCCATCTAGGTCATCACAGAGCACCAAGCTGAGCTCCCTGTGCTATATAGCAGGTTCCCACTAGCTATCTATTTTTACACATGGTAGTGTATTTATGTCAAATTTAATCTCCCAATTCATTCCACCCTCCCCTTCCCCCGCTGTGTCCACATTTCCGTTCTCAATGTCTATGTCTCTATTCCTGCCCTACAAATAGGTTTATCTGTACCATTTTTCTAGATTCCACATATATGCGTTAATAGGATATTTGTTTTTCTCTTTCTGGCTTACTTCACTCTGTATAACAGACTCTGGGTCCATCCACATCTCTATGTGAAATGACCCAATTTCATTCGTTTTTATGGCTGAGTAATATTCCATTGTATATATATGCCACATCTTCTTTATTCATTCATCTATCGATGGACATTTAGGTTATTTCCATGGCCTGGCTATTGTAAATAGTGCTGCAATGAACACTGGGGTACATGTATCCTTTTGAATTATGGTTTTCTCAGGGTATACACCCAGTAGTGGGATTGCTGGGTCATATGGTAGTTCTATTTTTAGTTTTTTAAGGAAAATCCATACTGGCTCCATAGTTGCTGTATCAATTTACATTCCCACGAACAGTGCAGAAGGGTTCCCTTTTCTCCACACGCTCTCCAGCATTTATTGTTTGTAGATTTTTTGGTGATGGCCATTCTGACCGGTGTGAGGTGATACCTCATTGTAGTTTTGATTTGCATTTCTCTATTAATTAGTGATGTTGAACATCTTTTCATGTGCCTCTTGGCCATCTGTTTGTCTTCTTTGGTGAAATGTCTATTTAGGTCTGCCGCCCACTTTTTAATTGGGTTTTTTGTTTTTTTGATATTGAGCTCCATGAGCTATTTGTATATTTTGGAGATTAATCCTTTGTCAGTTGCTTCATTTGCAAATATTTTCTCCCATTTTGAGGGTTGTCTTTTCATCTTGTTTATGGTTTCCTTTGTTGTGCAAAAGCTTTTAAGTTTAAGTCCCATTTGTTTACTTTTGTTTTTATTTCTGTTACTCTAGGAGGTGGGTCAAAAGAGATCTTGCTGTGGTTTATGTCAAAGAGTGTTTTTCCTATGTTTTCCTCTAAAAGTTTTACAATGTCAGGTCTTACATTTAAGTCTTTAATCCATTTTGAGTTTATTTTTGTGTATGGTGTTAGGGAGTGTTCTAATTTCATTCTTTTACATGTAGCTGTCCAGTTTTCCCAGCACCACTTATTGAAGAGACTGTATTTTCTCCATTGTATGTTCTTGCCTCCTTTGTCGTAAATTAGGTGTCCGTATGCGCGTGGGTTTATCTCTGGGCATTCTATCCTGTACCATTGATCTATATTTCTGTTTTTGTGCCAGTACCATACCGTCTTGATTACTGTAGCTTTGTGGTATAGTTTGAAGTTGGGGCGCCTAATTTCTCCAACTTTATTTTTCTTTCTCAAGATTGCTTTGGCTATTCGGGGTCTTTTGTGTTTCCATACGAAATGTAAGATTTTTTGTTCTAATTCTGTGAAGAATGCCATTGGTAGTTTGATAGGGATTGCATTGAATCTATAATAAAGGCCATATATGACAAACCCACAGCAAACATCATACTCAATGGTGAAAAACTGAAACCATTTCCACTAAGATCAGGAACAAGACAAGGTTGCCCACCCTCACCACTCTTATTCAACATAGTTTTGGAAGTCCTTGCCATGGCAATCAGAGAAGGAAAAGAAATAAAATGAATACAAATTGGAAGAGAAGAAGTAAAACTGTCACTGTTTGCAGATGACATGATACTATACATAGAATATCCTAAAGATGCCACCAGATAACTACTAGATCTAATCAGTGAATTTGGTAAGGTTGCAGGATACAAAATTAATGCACAGAATTCTCTGGCATTCTTATACACCAACAACGAAAAATCAGAAAGAGAAATTAAGGAAACAATCCCATTTATCATCACAACAAAAAGAATAAAATACCTAGGAATAAACCTACCTAAGAAGGCAAAGGACTTGTACTTAGAAAACTATAAAACACTGATGAAGGAAATCAAAGATGACATGAACGGATGGAGAAATATACCATGTTCTTGGATTGGAAGAATCAATATTGTGAAAATGACTATACTACCTAGACAGCTGAACTTGAATTTGTGTGCAGATGAAGCACACACAGGCTCTGAGTGAAAGCTGAAGGGGGGCCTCTGGGCTGAGACTAAAAATGCAGAATTATTAGGAGTATGACATTTATTCAAAGATCTCTCTCTATGGAGGTAGAGGGGGAAACATGCACTTTGGAGGTTAGAGGATTCCATGCAGTAAGGTGAATCTGGAACTGAGCATCTACCATGATGATTCTCTTTGTTTATTCACAGGTTCTTGACTTTATTCCAGTTATATGAAATGATGGGATCTCTGAGTTTCAGGTAAGTGAGACTCTACCATATTTAATTTTCACTACACTCTGTGTATTTGAACTTAATGATATTGTTATGCTGTCTGTGATTTACTTGAAGATACTTCAGCATAAACAGTGTGAGATGGGGTGCATGTGTGTGTGTGTGTGTGTGTGTGTGTGTGTGTGTGTGTGTGTGTGTTTTCTTCTCCACCCAAGGGGAAGTCCATTAACATCTGAAGTACCCTCATCAGGAATCCACTCTTCAGGCATGCTTAGTTAGCGTTTGACAAACTCTAGTAGTTCATAAATCAGAGGTCTATTACAGGCTTCAGTTATTTTTATCTCCAAGCAGCCCTAAAGAGTTTGTAATTAGGATAAGGGAAATAAATTTTCACTGGTAAAATAAGTGGTCGAAATATGTGAATTGGCTAGAAATACTATACAGGTACCTCCCAGCAGGATAAATTCTTCTGAGTGGCATCGCCTGAGGCTTTGCTCCATCCTGTGTGCAGCCACTGACAGAATTCTGTTGCTGGATTCTGACAGGAAGGTGATACTACTGCTTCGTGCCTTCCACGCAAGGGGCTTTTTGAGGTATCCAAAAGGGCAGGAGTCAGGGTTTCATCAAGCTTACATATGTGGTGCACGGCTATTTTTGTCCCTAATTGTGGTAGAATTTGGTCTGATGTGGGATTCTGTTGGAGGGAAGACCCATCGTTCTCCTCCTCCTCTCATGCTGGAGTTGGCCAAAGTCAGTTCCCAGCAGACACGGCCAAATGGGTCTCCTGTTGCATCATCTATGTTTTTGTAGTCCTCTCACTGTACCTTTGAGGGTCAGAGGCACCACGGGCACTGGAGAAGATTACTGCTGGTGTGATAAGGCTGTGCGTGAATGGGCAGTGCTGCTCATGGCACTTCCCTACCTCCCCCTGGGAGGTGGGACTCCAGGCTGCTGAATCATACTTTGAAGGAGTGTAGTGCCACCAGGGCTAGTGGTGGTGTCCATGTATCACTTACTTCAGCAACTGAGCGTTAGAGCATCATACAGAAATCATCACCCCTGAAGCTGGTTCTCAGCTGTAGGTTGTCCAGGACTCTCTATAAACCAGAGAGCAAACACAATCCTCAGTTCCAAAAGTATTTAGGGAGGATGTTAGATGTTTCTTTAGTCTCAATAAATAGAGAGATGAATAGGACATAGTTACAGTCCTCAAGGAGCTTATGGTCAAATGAGAGAGCTATACAAGTGGGTCATTTTAATATAACATGATAAGCAAAAAAGGGAAATAAACCCATGATTCTAAAGACTTGCTGAGGAGGGGCACTTAGCTCACCCTAGGACAACACTTTGGCCTCAGGACCCTATTACATTTTAAAAATATTATTGAGAACTCCGAAGAGCTTTTGTTTATGTGGTTTATATCTATTAACATTTACTATAAGGGAAATGAAAACTGAGAAATGTCTTCTTATTTCAGTAAATATTAAATATTAATATATGTCAATAATGTAAAATTACATATAAAATATATTAATGTATTTGTTAATGTCATAAAATATTCAATTGATCAGTTCATTAAAATAACAATAATAAGCCTATTACATGCTAACATAAATAACATATTTTGATGAAAAGTAACTATTTTCCAAAACAGAAAAAAAGTTTTGGTGTGAAGAATGTCCTCATTATACATAATTGCAAATCTCTTTAATGTCTGGCTTAACAGAGGCAGCTGGATTGACACATCTGCTTCTGCAATCGGTCTGCTGCAATATATTGCTTTGGTTGACATCTCTGAAGAAAATCTGCCTCATACACCTGTGCACTTGGAAAGGGGGGAACCTCACAGACCCCCTAAAAAGTAAGAGCTTAGATGCTACGTATAAAACTTACATGCTTGGGGACCTCCCACCCAGAGGAACCTTGAACTGCTGACCTCAGCTTCCTGGAGGTAAGTTTTGAAGAATGAGTAAGAGTTGTTAAGGTGAAAAACATGACAAGACAAGGACATTCTAGATCTGTGCTCCTCAAACAAACACTGTGCATCCAAATCACTTGGGATCTGGGGATGGGGCATTTCTAATCCTTCATTTCTAACAAGCTCCCAGGTTATATTGATGCTGCTTGTCCCAGAAACCACAGTTTGAGTAGCAAAGATCTAAGCCAGAGAAAAAGCAGGAGCAAAGGCACAGTGTTAAGACTGGTTCAAGAGGGCGGAGTAGAAGGACGTGCGCTCACTCCCTCTTGAGAGAGCACAGGAATCACAACTAACTGCTGAACAATCATTGACAGGAAGACACTGGAACTCACAAAAAAAGATACCCCACATCCAAAGACAAAGGAGAAGCCACAATGTGACAGTAGGAGGGGCAGAATCACAATAAAATCAAATCCCATAACTGCTGGGTGGGTGACTCACAAACTGGAGAACACTTATACCACAGAAGTCCACCCACTGGAGTGAAGGTTCTGAGCCCCACAGCAGGCTTTCCAACCTGGGGGTCTGGCAACGGGAGGAGGAATTCCTAGAGAATCAGACTTTGAAGGCTAGTGGGACTTGATTGCAGAACTTCAACAGGACTGGGGAAACAGAGACTCCACTCTTGGAGGGCACACACAAAGCAGTGTGCTAATCGGGACCCAGGGGAAGGAGCAGTGACCCCATAGGAGACTGAACCAGACCTACCTGCTAGTGTTGGAGGGTCTCCTGCAGAGGCAGGGGTGGCTGTGGCTCGTGAGGACAAGGACACTGGCAGCAGAAGTTCTGGGAAGTACTTGGCGTGAGTCCTCCCAGAGTCCGTCATTAGCCCCACCAAAGAGCCAGGTAGGCTCCAGTGTTCAGTCGCCTCAGGCCAAACAACCAACAGGGAGGGAACCCAGCCCCACCCATCAGCAGACAAGAGGATTAAAGTTTTACTGAGATCTGCCCACCAGAGGAACAGCCAGCTCTACCCACCACCAGTCCCTCCCTTCAGGACACTTGCACAAACCTCTTAGATAGCCTCATCCACCAGAGGACAGACAGCAGAAGCAAGAAGAACTACAATCCTGCAGCCTGTGGAACAAAAACCACACTCACAGAAAGACAGACAAGATGAAAAGGCAGAGGAATATGTACCAGATGAAGGAACAAGATAAAACCCCAGAAAAACAACTAAATGAAGTGGAGATAGACAACCTTCCAGAAAAAGAATTCAGAATAATGATAGTGAAGATGATCCAGGACCTCGGAAAAAGAATGGAGGCAAAGATCAAGAAGATGCAAGAAATGTTAACAAAGACCTAGAAGAATTAAAGAATAAACACCTAGAAGAATTAAAGAACAAGCAGAGATGAACAATACAGTAATTGAAATGAAAAATACACTAGAAGGAATCCATAGTAGAATAACTGAGGCAGAAGAACTGATAAGTGACTTGGAAGACACAATGGTGGAATTCACTGCCGTGGAATAGAATAAAGAGAAAAGAATGAAAAGAGGTGAAGACAGCCTAAGAGACCTCTGGGACAACACTGAACACAACAGCACTCACATTATAGGGGTCCCAGAGGAGAAGAGAGAGAGAGGACCCGAGAATATATTTGAAGAGATTATAGTCAAAAACTTCCCTAACATGGGAAAGAAAATAGCTACCCAAGTCCAGGAAGTGCAGAGACTCCCATACAGGATAAACCAAAGGAGAAACATGCCGAGACACATAGTAATCAAACTGACAAAAATTAAAGGCAAAGAAAAATCATTGAAAGCAGCAAGGGAAAAATGACAACATACAAGGGAACTCCAATAAGGTTAACAGCTGATTTCTCAGCAGAAACTCTACAGGCCAGAAGGGAGTGGCATGATATATTTAAAGTGATGAAAAGGAAGAGCCTACAACCAAGATTACTCTACCCAGCAAGGATCTCATTCAGATTCGAGGGAGAAATCAAAAGCTTTACAGACAAGCAAAAGCTAAGAGAATTCAGCACCACCAAACCAGCTCTACAACAAATGCTAAAGGAACTTCTCTAAGTGGGAAACACAGGAGAAGAAAAGGACCTACAAAAACAAACCCAAAACAATTAAGAAAATGGTCATAGGAACACACATATCGATAATTACCTTAAACGTGAATGGATTAGATGCTCCGACCAAAAGACACAGGCTTGCTGAATACATACAAAAACAAGACCCATATATGTGCTGTCTACAAGCGACCCACTTCAGACCTAGGAACACTTACAGACTGAAAGTGAGGGGATGGAAAAAGATATTCCATGCAAATGGAAATCAAAAGAAAGCTGGAATAGCAATACTCATATCAGATAAAATTGACTTTAAAATAAAGAATGTTACAAGAGACAAGGAAGGACACTATCTAATGATCAAGGGATCAATCCAAGAAGAAGATATAACAATTACAAATATATATGCACCTAACAAAGGAGAACCTCAATACATAAGGCAACTGCTAACAGCTATAAAAGGGGAAATCAACAGTAACACAATAATAGTGGGGGACTTTAACACCTCACTTACACCAATGGACAGATCATCCAAAATGAAAATAAATAAGGAAACAGAAGCTTTAAATGACACAAGAGACCAGATAGATTTAATTGATATTTATAGGACACTCCATTCAAAAACAGCAGATTACACTTTCTTCTCAAGTGCGCACAGAACATTCTCCAGGATAGATCACATCTTGAGTCACAAATCAAGCCTCAGTAAACTTACAAAAACTGAAATCATATAAAGCATCTTTTCTGACCACAACCCTATGACATTAGTAATAAATTACAGGGAAAAAAAACGTAAAAAACACAAACACATGGAGGTTAAACAATGCGTTACTAAATAACCAAGAGATCACTGAAGAAATCAAAGAGGAAAACAAAAAATACCTAGAGAGAAATTACAATGAAAACACAACAATCCAAAACTTATGGGAGGCAGCAAAAGCAGTTCTAAGAGGGAAGTTTATAGCAATATGCCTACCTCAAGAAGCAAGAAAAATCTCAAATAAACAATCTAACCTTACACCTAAAGGAACAAAACCCAAAGTTAGTAGAAGGAAAGAAATCAAAAAGATCAGAGCCGGAATAAATGAAATAGAAACATAGAAAACAATAGCAAAGATCTATAAAACTAAAAGGTGGTTCTTTGAGAAGATAAACAAAATTGATAAACCATTAGCCAGACTCATCAGGAAAAAGAGGGAGAGGACTCAAATCAATTAAATTAGAAATGAAAAAGGAAAAGTTACAACAGACGCTGCAGAAATATAAAGCATCCTAAGAGACTACTACAAGCAGCTCTATGACAATAAAATGGACAACCTGGAAGAAATGGACACATTCTTAGAAAGGTATAACCTTCCAAGAGTGAACCAGGAAGAAATAGAAAATATGAACAGAAGAATCACAAGTAATGAAATTGAAACTGTGTTTAAAAATCTTCCAACAAACAAAAGTCCAGGACCAGATGGCTTCACAGGGGAATTCTATCAAACATTTAGAGAAGAGCTAACACTCATCCTTCTCTTCCAAAAAATTTCAGAGGAAGGAACACTCCCAAACTCATTTTATGAGCCACCATCACCCTGATACCAAAACCAGACAAAGGTACTACAAAAAAAGAAAATTACAGACCGATATCACTGATGAATATAGATGCAAAATCCTCAGCAAAATAGTAGCAAACAGAATCCAGCAAAACATTAAAAGGATCATACACCATGATCAAGTGGGATTTATCCCAGGGATCCAAGGATTCTTCAATATATGCAAATCAATGTGATACACCATATTAACAAATTGAAGAATAAAGACCATATCATCATCTGAATAGATGCAGAAAAACCTTTTGACAAAATTCAACACTCATTTATAATAAAAACTCTCCAGAAAGTGGAAATAGAGGGAACCTACCTCAACATAATAAAGGCCATATACAACAAACCCACAGCAAGCATCATTCTCAATGGTGAAAAACTGAAAGCATTTATTCTAAGATCAGGAACAAGACCAGGATGTCGACTCTTGACACTATTATTCAACATAGTTTTTTGGAAGTCCTAGCCATGGTAATCAGAGAAGAAAAAGAAATAAAAGAATACAAATTGGAAAAGAAGAAGTAAAACTGTCACTGTTTGCAGACGTCATGAGACTATACATAGAGATTCCTAAAGATGCCACCAGAAAACTACTAGAGCTAATCAATGAATTTGATAAGGTTGCAGGATACAAAATTAATGCACAGAAATCTCTTGCATTCCTATACACTAATGATGAAAAATCTGAAAGAGAAATTAAAGAAACACTCCCATCTACCATTGCAACAAAAGGAATAAAATACCTAGGAATAAACCTACCTAGGGAGACCTGTATGCAGAAAACTATAAGATACTGATGAAAGAAATTAAAGATGATACCAACAGATGGAGAGATATACCATGTTCTTGGATTGGAAGAATCAATATTGTGAAAATGACTATACTACCCAAAGCAATCTACAGATTCAATGCAATCCCTATCAAATTATCAATGGCATTTTTTTATGGAACTAGAACAAAAAATCTTAAAATTTGTATGGAGATACAAAACACCCCGAATAGCCAAAGCAGTCTTGAGGGAAGAAAACGGAGCTGGAGGAATCAGGCTCCTGGACTTCAGACTATACTACAAAGCTGCAGTAATCAAGACAATATGGTACTGGCACAAAAACAGAAATACAGATCAATGGAACAGGATAGAAAGCCCAGAGATAAACCAATGCACCTATGGTCCACTAATCTATGACAAAGGAGGCAAGGATTTACAATGGAGTAAAGACAGTCTCTTCAATAAGTGGTGCTGGGAAAAGTGGACAGAGACATGTAAAAGAATGAAATTAAAATACTTCCTAACACCATACACAAAAATAAAATGGATTAGAGACCTAAATGTAAGACCGGACACTATAAAAGTCTTAGAGGAAAACATAGGAAGAACACCCTATGACATAAATCACAGCAAGATCTTTTTTGATCCACCTCCTACAGTACTGGAAATAAAACCAAAAATAAACAAATGGGACCTAATGAAACTTAAAAACTTTTTCAAAGCAAAGGAAACTACAAACAAGATGAAAAGACAACCCTCAGAATGGGAGAAAATATTTGCAAATGAATCAACGGACAAAGGATCAATCTCCAAAATATATAAACAGCTCATGCAGTTCAATATTAAAAAAACAAACAACCGAATCCAAAAATGGGCAGAAGACCTAAATAGACATTTCTCCAAAGAAGATATACAGATCGCCAAGAAGCATCTGAAAAGCTGCTCAACATCACTAATTATTAGAGAAATGCAAATCAAAACTACAATGAGGTATCACCTCACACCAGTTAGAATGGGTATCATCAGAGAATCTACAAACAACAAATGCTGAAGAGAGTGTGGAGAAAAGGGAACCCTCTTGCATTGTTGGGGGGAATGTAAATTGGTACAGCCTCTATGGAGAACAGTATGGAGGTTCCTTAAAAAACTAAAAATAGAATTACCATATGACCCAGCAATCCCACTACTGGGCATATACCTGGAGAAAACCATAATTCAAAAAGACACATGCACCCCAATGTTCATTGCAGCACTATTTACAATAGCCAGGTCATGGAAGCAACCTAAATGCCCATCAATAGACGAATGGATAAAGAAGATGTAGTACATATATACAATGGAATATTAGCCACAAAAAGGAACAAAATTGGTTCATTTGTAAAGACGTGGATAGATCTAGATACTGTCATACAGAGTGAAGTAAGTCAGAAAGAGAGAAACAAATATCGTATATTAACGCATATATGTGGAACCTAGAAAAATTGTACAGATGAACCAGTTTGCAGGGCAGAAACTGAGACACAGATGTAGAGAACAAATGTATGGACACCAAGGGGGAAAGTGGCGGGGGGTGAGAGGGGGGTGATGTGATGAATTGGGAGATTGGGATTGACATGTATATATTGATGTGTATAAAATGGATAACTAATAAGAACCTGCTGTATAAAAAAATAAATAAAATTCAAAAATTCTAAAAATATATATATATAGTGACACTAAAAAAAAAAAAAAAAGGCACAGTGTCAGGGAACAGCCTGAAGTGTGAGGGAACAGCATGATTGGAGAGCCTGGTACAAGGCAGGAAGTTCCAAGAGATACGGGAAGCAGTCTCGGTCACGGAGATGACAGTTGTAACTCTTCCCATGGGGAAGCCATGAAAAGGTTTTAAACAGGAGACAAGTCTGGCTCACATGGACACAATTTCTTTTTGTGAATAACTCAGAACTGCAATAAATAGAAAACATATGAGCAGAGTAAGCAGGCAATAGGATGAAGTGGAGGAGGAAGAAAGATAATATTCTCTGTGAATATCATTACAACAGAGTTTAGAGGAAAGAGCATGTGCTTTGGATTAGGACAGCGTTTGTCTAAATTCTAGCTTTGCCATTTTCAAAATGTTACTGAGTCAACTTCTCAGAGCTTCAGATCCCACCACATGTAAAGAGATATGAATTACATGCACAGATACCGAGTCTGGAGCATAGTAGGTACTCAATACACTGAAATCAATATGTTAAAGAATGTTATAGAGGGACTTCCCTGGTGGTCCAGTGGTTAAGACTCCACGCTCCCAATGCAGGGGGCCCAGGTTCAATCCCTGGTAGGGAACTAGATCCCACATGCTACAACTAAAGATCCCATGTGCTGCAACTAAGACCCGGTGCAGCCAAATATATTAAAAAAAAAAAAAAGAATGTTATAGAGATGATTTAAAAAATAACAACTGGAAGCTATTGTTGTTATTCTCAGATTAGATGTAAGCTTGAAAGAAGACGATTGAGCCTAAGAATTTTGTTTTTTCAAGAGCAAAATGATTCAGGATGAAGACCAGAGGGGAATCACCTAAAAGTTTTTTCTACTTACATGCCAAGCAGTGTCAGCCCACGTTTATCCTCAATAATGGAGGAGGAGGGACACGTTAGATGCTGATGAAAGTTGGAAGAAAAGGACCTCAGGCCCCATGTTAATTATTCAATACAACTTGGCACCCAAGCTTACAATACGAAATTTAAAGGTTTAAATCTTAGATTTTTCCCCCTTGTCGTTTCCTGGTGGTTATGCAGATAATAATGAGCAAAACACAAAGGGCACAGAGGAAAAAAATTATGCATATTAAATACAGCCATCACAGTTCTAAAAATCTCTCTGCCTGAGCACCCCGACTAGAAGGTCTTTCTAGTCCTTTTTCTCTGTAGACACTTGGCCTGCAGGATCCAGAAATTCCCTCCCCACCGCCTGGGATTCTGAGACTCTTAATGTCTCCTTCTGGTCTTGAAGTGTTAGCTACTGCAGTCACATATGATGTGATGCTTTCTCACCCCATTAGAGCAAGTATTGGCTCTCTGATTGTAAATGACAGTTTTCATCATCCTAAAAACACAGATTCTTAGTTGGGCAGAATTTGAAAGCCTATTTACTTACCTTGAAAAAAATACATATGCGGGGTTTGTCTAAATCTCCCGATAGTTGGGACATCTGAGTAATTGTTTTTCTCTACTTTGAAATGAAAGGCAAGATAAGAGTAGGTTTATGAGAGAAGACCAAATGTCAGAAGAGATAGCACACTTCAGCGGAGTCAATGAGCATGTTTGGACAAATCACATTATCTCAGGTAAGAGTCTTTGTAACTGTGTGACAGATTGGTTATTGTTTTATATGAAAATAAGCAGTGTGAGGAGAAATAAGTGACTTGGACAGGGAGACAGTTCAAAGCTGATCCCCGACAAGGGTTTCCTCGGCCAGTGGATGGGCTGACAGTGATTTCTTTGGTCTTTCTTTCCCCGGGAATTCATGCTTTTTGATCTTTGTGATTTCATATTTTACACGAAGAGTTTAGCTCTTAGGGACTTGCCTGGCTGTCCAGTGGTTAGGACTCTGTGCTTCCACTGCTGGGGGCCTGGGTTCCATCCCTGGTGGTCAGATCCCACAAGACACCCTTTACCATGAGGTATACTTCCCAGGCAGGGAGGGTTAGCCTGTGTTCTCATTCGTTCATTCAACTCATTCATTCATTTAAAAATGTTCTGAATCCACGAAAGCCTTTCTTTAAGGAAAGCAAGGAGGGAAGGAGGGTGAATTTTTGATTTCTAAGGCTGAGGAAGCCAGCCATCCCGATGGTGGCTCTGGGCAGGAGCCCTCTGTCTCTGGCCAGCACGCCTTTGGGCAACAACCTTGACATCCTCTCCAGGTGTGGGCCCCAGAGGCGTTTTGCAAAAAAGGCCAGGCAACTTGACGGTTCCGTTGACCTGGGAGGTCTATAGGGAGGTAAGTTAAGGTCTGGGCATCCACTCCCTGTCCCTGGGATACAAATTCAGTGACGCTGTTAACAATAACAACAAAAATTATAGAATGTCTAGGAATGAACTGAACAAGAAACACACAAGATCTATATGTAGAAAACTATAAACACTCACTGAAGTAGGTGGTGACAAAGGGATAGACTCTGTTCCTGGAGAATGGGAGCATCAGCAGAAGGCCCTCACCCTGCCAGTTATAAAGAACCAACACTTCCATGCAGACTTCAAGGATCTCGTTCTTTCTGCCCTCCTTTATCGTGAATTCCCTCATCTCTTAATATAATCATCTACCACAGCGTTACTTTCATATATGGACTTGGAGGTCTCTGGCTATTTTATGAGTATGTATCTTCCCAGTTAAATGATAAGATAAATAAAAGCAAGGACTATCTCTATTTACAACTTTTCCATTTAATGAAGTTTGCGGGTATGAACAAAGCAGGGCGGGAAGGGCATCGAGTGCCCACCACCAGCAGCTGTATCAGCGGCCAGAGCAATCACTCTGCCACACATTGTTCATTAGTTGGGGGTATGTTGTTAGCTGGGCTCGTGCTCCGTTCTGTGATATTCTGTGAACATCAGTAACACCCTCAGTCTGAAAAGTGTAAAAGGAGTGAGTATCTTTAAAATGCTTCAAAAAAGAGACACACAATTATGATGGAAACAAAAGTAGAAATGATCTTTCAAAACTGAAAGTGGTGAGAGGAGGCCAAATGTTGCAGAGGGCTTGTGGCAGAGCAGGAAGAATTCTTGAAGCCAAAGACTGAACAGTGATCAAAAAGGAAAGAACAAGGATTGGTGAAATGGAAAAAGGCAACTATCAGAAGTTGGGCTAAATGTTAGCAGCAATAAACAGTGTTCTTTGGCCTAAGCTTTGTTAATTCTGGTGAAGGCCAGGAGTTTATGAGTGAACTTGAGCTTAAGCATGCTGAAAGCTGTGGATGAGTTTGCTGGAAGGCAAGGGGGGCTCCACAGGTCAGGGCCCATCCAAATCAGCAAAACATCAAATGGCTGGACAGGTGTGGCAAACGAAGGTACTATAGACATAGGAGCTCCACATTTGGGGGAAAATGTTGAATAGAATGTAAGGAAGAGAAGTATTCTGGTTTTAAAGCTTTGAGGGGCCCACATATGTTTTTATTTCTGGAGATGTAGCTAGAGACTGGCAGCTCAAACCTCACTTAGTCACTTTGGACTTATGAGAAAATGGGACATACGAATAGGCTTCTAGAACTTAAGGTCTTCATAAATGGAATGGCTTCACAGAGTGCTGTATGTGTAGTTAATTACACAAATATTTATTGCACATCTCCTCTGTGATGAACACTTTCACATAAATTAACTAATTTATTCACCCAATAACTTTGTCAGGTAGATATCACCACTATCACCAGTTTATGGGTGTGGAAACGGAATCTCAGAGAATGGCAAAGGTGGGATCTTTTGATTCCAAGACTGTATTTTACCTCTCTATTCCTGCCTCCTTGTGTTGACTGAATGAATGAATGAATAACCCAGTGCTAACATAGATCATAATTCTGCCTATGTTTCACACAGTTAAAAATGGCTTGGTTTCTCAATGCATGTCTGTTGTTTTATATAATGTCATCAATACATATAATATCACCATTGTTACTTTATGTAATATCACAAGTCCCACTGCTGTGTGTCTCTCTTCTGACCTTCAAAATACCTCCAGGGACATAGGAGGGGCATGGGGCATCGAGAAGCACTGTTTGGAGTGGTTTCAATGAGTACATAACAAAGCCAAACAGCACACCACGCGAGGGTTACTTTTCAATACGCATCCTTGATGCAACTCACCCTGTAGTGCAGCGTTGTGGTTGAGAGCCCTTCCTTGTCTCTGGACATCCTTTGTACCGATAAAGAATAGAGAAAATGGCTGAGAGTTCAACTCAGGTTTGTTCAGCAGGGGTTTAATTTCTCCAGTGCTCCTGTGTAAATTGTGTCAATAGCATAACCTCATATCTCTCTACCTAATCATTCTATGACACATTTAATAGGATATAACATGGTGAGATGGGGACTTAGGAATTAGAATAAATTATGTCAAAGGAAAAGCTCCCTGGTAGCTCTGACATGACAGGCTCTATAATGACTAATCTAAATATTCATTTTGGGTAATGGAACAGCTACCAACAAATTCATTACTTAAGGCAATATTTTCACTTCAACTGTCAACAGATAAGGGGTCTCCATAATCCATTACCATCAGCAGTTTGTATCAGTAAGAGAGAAAATGTACTTGAATTTCACAAATATGTATGCATCACACTCTTTCGATCTTAAAAAGGGAGTCAGCCTCATTCAAAATTTTTACAAAATAGCTGTCACAAGAACATAA
This sequence comes from Delphinus delphis, assembly GCF_949987515.2. NCBI lineage: Eukaryota > Metazoa > Chordata > Mammalia > Artiodactyla > Delphinidae > Delphinus > Delphinus delphis. Next base: position 41,058,195 of record NC_082687.1, on the reverse strand, counting down.
ACTCTAAATCATTTCATGGCAAGGACTACCAGTTGGACAGTAAATAATGGATCTGTTTCCAGTTAACTAGTCTATTTCTTACCTCATAAATGTATTTATTTAATTTATTTATGTTTGGCTGCGTTGGGTCTTTGTTGCTGCGAGCAGGCTTTCTCTAGTTGCAGCGAGCGGGGGCTACTCTTCGTTGCTGTGCACGGGCTTTCTCTAGTTGCGGCGAGCTGGGGCTACTTTTCGTTGCGGTGCGCGGGCTTCTCATTGCGGTGGCTTTTCTTGTTGCGGAGCACTTTCAATATATGCACTGGTGGCTTCAGATGCCTCTTGTTTAAGGAACTTCTCCTTTGTTACTCTCTTTCTAGCTTAATATTATTCTCCAAATAAATATGGAAAGTAGCTGGAGTAATAACTAGAGAATCATGCATGAAGCAAAACAGCACTAAAATGACTATTATTATCCATGTCATAATATATCCCAGCTCAGGCCATTGAGGAGAGTAAGAACAAGACGTATGTAACATGCCTCATGTATTAATTTGCCTGTCTAGACATCAGATTCATTTGTGACTGTACTACCTTCTTGTTCCATGAGAGGCAAGAGGGTTCTGGAAAGAAAAGTAGGCTTTGTCACCTCACTTTGTCAGATATCTCTCTTCAGCAACAAAAAAAGGAAGAGAGATGAAGAGATGGTATCTTTGTTATTTGGCCAATGGTAGATTTAGAGTTACGGGGAAAATAATTGTATGTCTCTCTTAAAGGGCAACTGGCCAAAAACAAATGAACACATGTATAGCCTCACTAGTAATCAAAGATTTGCAAATTCATTATGACAATGAGTATCAAAAGCTGAGAGTTTTACATATTTTTTGACTCAGCAATTCTGACTTTAGTCAAAGGAAAGTATCATAGTTATGGTCAAAGATTTATGCACTAAGTTGTTTATTCACAGCTTTGTTATAATAATTTTTAAAGAGGTGGAAATCCTTCATTGTTCATCAGAAATAATTATGATACATCTTCACAATGAGATACTAAGCAGGCATTAAAACTGGAAAGACTTCACAGTATTCTCTTCAGTGAAAACTGCAGATTATAAAATAAGAGGCAGAGTTCTGCTTCTATTTAGGATGTAGAAAGTCCTAAGAGAATGCTGTTTCCATCCGCATGATGAGAAAAAGCTGAGTATTTACAAAATAATTTTTCTTGAGCCCATCAGAGAGTGAGGTCACAAGGTAACCAGGTAAACTGAATTCCAAGGAGTGATACGTCCATCCATGAGCTGCCTCACTTTTGGCAGAACACAAGCCAGAGAAGTGATCACCATATAAGTAGCTAAACATTTAACACATCCTTAAAGGCCAAGTGTGGGTTAGTGTGTCAATGTGGAATAGCTTAGAGCCTCAGACACAGAGAGTTTGCACCCACTCTCAAGCTCTTTTCTACAGACGTCCACTGGGTGTTCACAAAAAAGGTTAGAGGTAAAGTAACAGACTGGTGAGAGGCCCCATCCACTGCACAGACATGCAGGAGGTGACACAGACATGCAGCTGCTGCTGGGAGACAAGCCAGCCTCGCCTTCTTCCCCAGAGCCTCCTTTTGAAAAGCAAAAATCTTAAGCAGCTGGGGAAGGGCAGAAAACCCTCTGGCCTCCAGGACCAGACAAAAGTCCATTGCTTCTGGGAGAAGAATAGAAGCAAAACCTGCTTGTCTCTGAGGGAGGAGTAGGAAACTCTCTGAGCCCAGACATAAGCAAAGACTCATTGCTGATGAGGGAAAGGTGGAAGCAAAAAACTTCTGCCCACTGGCTTATGCCCAGGATCCTGCACTGCTCCAAAGCAAGTCTCCTACTGTTTGGAGAGGCAGGAATGCTCAGAAAGCCTTAACCCCAAGGTTCAGGCACTCAGGGCTTGCCTAAGACTGATACAAGGCCAGAACAACAAAGAAACCCCATACCCCTACAACAAGCCATGCCCAGAGAAACAAACAACAGAAGTGCTCTCCCCCCTTCCTCACGCCTTGGGGACATAGTGCAGAGAGAGATCTACTATGTGTGCAGGTATGCAGAGACAGCTGAAAGCTGAGGGTAAAGCATAAATGCTTAGAAAATTCCTCTGGCACCCCAGGCACTCCACACATGCAGTAACAGGTGCCATCCGCTGAAGTCTGTGGTGCACTGAAGGTAATCATAGCAACAACAAAACCCAAACCCAGCTCACCATCTTATTCACTGACTCTACCTCCAACCTCTGCCATCCCATCACAAACACTGATAGCCTGAAGAAGAGAGTGAGAAAAAAAGGTCAAAAATAATTTGAAGAGATAACAACTAAGAATTTTCAAAAATTAATGAAAGATAACTCACAGTTCCAAGAAACCCAAAGAATCTCAAGAAGGATAGCACTGTCCCTGCTCTACTCCAAATGAAAAGAACCAAACCTCGAGGAGACTGGTTCAAGATGGTGGAGTAGAAGGACATGGTCTAACTCCCTCTTGAGAGAGCACAGGAATCACAACTAACTGCTGAACAATCATTGACAGGAAGAAAATGGAACTCACCAAAGAAGATACCCCACATCCAAAGACAAAGGAGACGCCACAATGAGACAGTAGGAGGGGCACAATCACAACAAAATCAAATCCCATAACTGCTAGGGGGGGTGACTCACAAACTGGAGAACAATTATACCACAGAAGTCCACCCACTGCAGTGACGGTTCTGAGCCCCATATCAGGCTTCCCAACCTGGTGGTAGGGCAATGGGAGGAGGAAATCGTAGAGAATCAGACGTTGAAAGCTAGTGGGATTGAACTGCAGGACTTCAACAGGACTGGGGGAAACAGAGACTCCACTTATGGAGGGCAAACACAAAGTAGTGTACACATCAGGACCCGGGGGGAGGAGCAGTGACCCTAGGGGAGACTGAACCAGACCTACCCGCTAGTGTTGGAGGGTCTCCTGCACAGGCAGGAGGTGGCTGTGGCTCACCGTGAGGACAAGGACACTGGCAGCAGAAGTTCTGGGAAGTACTTGGCGTGAGTCCTCCCAGAGTCCCTCATTAGCCCCACCAAAGAGCCGGGTAGGCTCCAGTGTTCAGTCGCCTCAGGCCAAACAACCAACAGGGAGGGAACCCAGCCCCACCCATCAGCAGACAAGAGGATTAAAGTTTTACTGAGATCTGCCCACCAGAGGAACAGCCAGCTCTACCCACCACCAGTCCCTCTCTTCAGGAAACTTGCACAAACCTCTTAGATAGCCTCATCCACCAGAGGACAGACAGCAGAAGCAAGAAGAACTACAATCCTGCAGCCTGTGGAACAAAAACCACACTCACAGAAAGACAGACAAGATGAAAAGGCAGAGGAATATGTACCAGATGAAGGAACAAGATAAAACCCCAGAAAAACAACTAAATGAAGTGGAGATAGACAACCTTCCAGAAAAAGAATTCAGAATAATGATAGTGAAGATGATCCAGGACCTCGGAAAAAGAATGGAGGCAAAGATCAAGAAGATGCAAAGAAATGTTTAACAAAGACCTAGAAGAATTAAAGAATAAACACCTAGAAGAATTAAAGAACAAACAGAGATGAACAATACAATAACTGAAATGAAAAATACACTAGAAGGAATCCATAGTAGAATAACTGAGGCAGAAGAACAGATAAGTGACCTGGAGGACAGAATGGTAGAATTCACTGCTGTGGAATGGAATAAAGAAAAAAGAATGAAAAGAAATGAAGACAGCGGAAGAGACCTCTGGGACAATATTAAATGCAGCAACATTCACATTATAGGGGTCCCAGAAGAAGAGAGAGAGAAAGGACCTGAGAAAATATCTGAAGAGATTATAGTCAAAAACTTCCCTAACATGGGAAAGGAAATAGCTACCCAAGTCTAGGAAGTGCAGAGAGTCCCAGGCAGGATAAACCAAAGGAGAAACATGCTGAGAAACACAGTAATCAAATTGGCAAAAATTAAAGACAAAGAAAAATTATTGAAAGCAGCAAGGGAAAAAATGACAAATAACATACAGGGGAACTCCCATAAGGTTAACAGCTGATTTCTCAGAAGAAACTCTACAAGCCAGAAGGGAGAGGCATGACATATTTAAAGTAATGAAAGGGAAGAACCTACAACCAAGATTACTCTACCCAGCAGGGATCTCATTCAGATTTGATGGAGAAATCAAAAGCTTTATAGACAAGCAAAAGCTAAGAGAATTCAGCACCGCAAAACCAGCGCTACAGCAAATGCTAAAGGAACTTCTCTAAGTGGGAAACACAAGAGAAGAAAAAGACCTACAAAAACAAACGCAAAACAATTGAGAAAATGGTAATAGGAACATACATATCGATAATTACCTTAAATGTGAATGGATTAAATGTTCCAACCAAAAGACACAGGCTTGATAAATGGATACAAAAACAAGACCCATATATATGCTGTCTACAAGAGACCCACTACAGATCTAGGGACACATACAGACTGAAAGTGAGGGGGTGGAAAAAGATATTCTATGCAAATGGAAATCAAAAGAAAGCTGGAATAGCAATACTTAGATAAAATTTTATCAGATAAAATAGACTTTAAAATAAAGAATATTACAAGAGACAAAGAAGGACCCTACATAATGATCAAAGGATCCATCCAAGAAGAAGATATAACAATTATAAATATATATGCACCCAACATAGGAGTACCTCAATACATAAGGCAACTGCTAACATCTATAGAAGAGGAAATCAACAGTAACACAGTAATAGTGGGGGACTTTAACACCTCACTTACACCAATGGAAGGATCATCCAAAGAGAAAATTTATAAGGAAACACAAGCTTTAAATGACACAATGCACCAGAAAGATTTAATTGGTATTTATAGGACATTCCATTCAAAGACAGCAGATTACACTTCGTTCTCCAGTGCACATGGAACATTCTCCAGGAGAGATCACATCCTGGGTCACAAATCAAGCCTCAGTAAATTTAAGAAAGTTGAAATCATATCAAGCATCTTTTCTGACCACAACACTCTGAGATTAGAAATCAATTACAGGGAAAAAAACGTAAAAAACACAAACACATGGAGGCTAAACAATACGTTACTAAATAACCAAGAGATCACTGAAGAAATCAAAAAGGAAATCAAAAAATACATAGAGACAAATGACAATGAAAACACGACGATCCAAAACCTATGGGATGCAGCAAAAGCAGTTCTAAGAGGGAAGTTTATAGCAATACAATCCTACTTCAAGAAACAACAAACATCTCAAATAAACAATCTAAACTTACACCTAAAGGAACTAGGGAAAGAAGAACAAACAAAACCCAAAGTTAGCAGAAGGAAAGAAATCATAATGATCAGAGCAGAAATAAATGAAATAGAAACAAAGAAAACAATAGCAAAGGTCAATAAAACTAAAAGCTGGTTCTTTGAGAAGATAAACAAAATTGATAAACCATTAGCCAGACTCATCAGGAAAAAGAGGGAGAGGACTCAAATCAATTAAATTAGAAATGAAAAAGGAAAAGTTACAACAGACGCTGCAGAAATATAAAGCATCCTAAGAGACTACTACAAGCAGCTCTATGACAATAAAATGGACAACCTGGAAGAAATGGACACATTCTTAGAAAGGTATAACCTTCCAAGAGTGAACCAGGAAGAAATAGAAAATATGAACAGAAGAATCACAAGTAATGAAATTGAAAATTTGTTTAATAATCTTCCAACAAACAAAAGTCCAGGACCAGATGGCTTCACAGGGGAATTCTATCAAACATTTAGAGAAGAGCTAACACTCATCCTTCTCCAACTCTTCCAAAAAATTTCAGAGGAAGGAACACTCCCAAACTCATTTTATGAGGCCACCATCACCCTGATACCAAAACCAGACAAAGGTACTACAAAAAAAGAAAATTACAGACTGATATCACTGATGAATATAGATGCAAAATCCTCAGCAAAATAGTAGCAAACAGAATCCAGCAACACATAAAAAGGATCATACACCATGATCAAGTGGGATTTATCCCAGGGATCCAAGGATTCTTCAATATACACAAATCAATCAATGTGATACACCATATTAACAAATTGAAGAATAAAGACCATATGATCATCTCAATAGATGCAGAAAAACGTTTTGACAAAATTCAACACCCATTTATGATAAAAACTCTACAGGAAGTGGGCGTAGAGGGAACCTATGTCAACATAATAAAGGCCATATACGACAAACCCACAGCAAATATCATTCTCAATGGTGAAAAACTGAAAGCATTTACTCTAAGATCAGGAACAAGACAAGGATGTCAACTCTTGCCACTATTATCCAACATAGTTTTGGAAGTCTTAGCCATGGCAATCAGAGAAGAAAAAGAAATAAAAGAATACAAATTGGAAAAGAAGAAGTAAAACTGTCACTGTTTGCAGATGACATGATACTATACATACAGAATCCTAAAGATGCCACCAGAAAACTACTAGAGCTAATCAATGAATTTGGTAAAGTTGCAGGATACAAAATTAATGCACAGAAATCTCTTGCATTCCTATACACTAATGATGAAAAATCTGAAAGAGAAATTAAGGAAACACTCCCATTTACCATTGCAACAAAAAGAATAAAATACCTAGGAATAAACCTACCTAGGGAGACAAAAGACCTGTATGCAGAAAACTGTAAGACACTGATGAAAGAAATTAAAGATGATACCAACAGATGGAGAGATATACCATGCTTTTGGATTGGAAGAATCAACATTGTGAAAATGACTATACTACCTAAAGCAATCTACAGATTCAATGCAATCCCTATCAAATTACCAATGGCATTTTTGCAGAACTAGGACAAAAATCTTAAAATTTGTATGGAGACACAAAAGACCCCGAATAGCCAAAGCAGTCTTAAGGGGAAAATACGGAGCTGGAGGAATCAGGCTCCTGGACTTCAGACTATACTACAAAGCTACAGTAATCAAGACAATATGGTACTGGCACAAAAATAGAAATATAGATCAATATGGTACTGGCACAAAAATATAGGAACAGGATAGAAAGACCAGAGATAAACCCACGCACCTGTGGTCAACTAATCTATGACAAAGGAGGCAAAGATATACAATGGAGAAAAGACAGTCTCTTCAATAAGTGGTGCTGAGAAAACTGGACAGCTACATGTAAAAGGATGAAATTAGAACACTCCCTAACACCATACACAAAAATAAATTCAAAATGGATTAGAGACCTAAATGTAAAACCAGACACTATAAAACTCTTAGAGGAAAACATAGGAAGAACACTCTTTGACATAAATCACAGCAAGATCTTTTTTGATCCACCTCCTACAGTAATGGAAATAAAAACAAAAATAAACAAATGGGACCTAATGAAACTTCAAAGCTTTTGCCCAGCAAAGGAAACCATAAACAAGACAAAAAGACAACCCTCAGAATGGGAGAAAATATTTGCAAATGAATCAACGGACAAAGGATTAATCTCCATAATATATAAACAGCTCATGCAGCGCAATATTAAAAAAGTAAACAACCCAATGCAAAAATGGGCGGAAGACATAAATAGACATTTTTCCAAAGAAGACATACAGATGGACAAGAAGCACATGAAAATCTGCTTAACATCACTAATTATTAGAGAAATGCAAATCAAAACTACAGTGAGGTATCACCTCGCACTAGTTAGAATGGGCATCATCAGAAAATCTACAAACAACAAATGCTGGAGAGGGTGTGGAGAAAAGCGAACTTTCTTGCACTGTTGGTGGGAATATAAATTGATACAGCCACTATGGAAACCAGTATGGAGGTTCCTTAAAAAGCTAAAAGTAGAATTACCATATGATCCAGCAATCCCACTACTGGGCATATACCTGGAGAAAACCATAACTCAAAAAGACACATGCACCCCAATGTTCATTGCAGCACTATTTACAATTGCCAGGACATGGAAGCAACCTAAATGCCCATCGACAGATGAATGGATAAAGAAGATGTGGTACATATATACAATGGAATATTACTCAGTTAGAAAAAAGGACAAAATTGGGTCATTTTTAGAGACTTGGGTGGGTCTAGATACTGTCATACAGAGTGAAGTAAGTCAGAAAGAGAAAAACAAATATCGTATATTAACACTTTTATATGGAACCTAGAAAAATGGTACCGATGAACCAGTTTTCAGGGCAGAAATAGAGACACAGATGTAGAGAGCAAAGGTATGGACACCAGTGAGGGAAAGTGGCGGGGGTGGGTGGTGGTAGTGTGATGAGTGGGGGATTGGGATTGACATATATACGCTAATATGTATAAAATGGATAAGTAATAAGAACCTGCTGCATAAAAAAATAAATTAAATAAAAATCTAAAATTAAAAAACAACAACAACAACAACAAACAAACCTCAGAGTCAAAGTGCTGAAAATCAAAGATAAAGAAAAAAATCTTGAACATAGTGAGAAAAAACAATACATGCAGAGGAATAATGCTAAGAATCCCAGCAGACTCCTCAGATCCTATGCAAGGCAAGATTGACATCTTATCATTCTGAAAGAAAAACACTGCTAATCCAGAATTTTATGTCCAGTAAAAATACCTTTCAAAGATGAAGATAAAATAAAGACCTTTAGACAAACAAAAGTTGAGAATTTATTGCCAAGAAACCTGTGCTACAAGAAATGGTAAAGGAAGTTCTTCAGGCAGGATGATATCAAATGGAAATTAGGATACGCGCGCGCACACACACACACACACACACATAATAAAGAGGCTGGAAAGGAAATAATTAAGGTAAATATTAAATATGTTTTTTCTTATTTTAATAGTATATAGAGTATGAATATATTTTTGTAGAAAGAAAACATAGCATGATTCATTTTAAAAAGTTTAGAAGGTTATACATCAAAAATTTAACTAATTTTCAAGAGCTCAGAGATTAGAGAAATTTTGTAAGGTAATTGTTAGAAAAAATAATAACTAGAAAATGAATTTTCTGTTATGAAAAACTTTTTCCACATTTTTTGCTCTATTATATGGTAAAGAAGAGACAAAGAAAAGGCAAAAGGAGTCTTTTTCTCTGATGCATAAGCCAATTGTAATAGATCTAACTTTTTTTTTTTTTTTTTTTTTTTTTTTTTTGCGGTACACGGGCCTCTCACTGCTGTGGCCTCTCCCGTTGCGGAGCACAGGCTCCGGACGCGCAGGCTCAGCAGCCATGGCTCATGGGCCCAGCTGCTCCGCGGCATGTGGGATCTTCCCGGACCGGGGCACGAACCCGTGTCCCCTGCATCGGCAGGCGGACTCTCAACCACTGCGCCACCAGGGAAGCCCCAATAGATCTAACTTTTTAGAGAACAGATAAGGATTAAACAGAAGTTTCTTATAAGGGTTGTTGTCTACTGGCTGAAGCTTTGGGGCTGGAACCTTATACATGACTTGAAGAACTGTTTATTCCGAGAAAATATTAAAACACTATTCTCTACGTGGTCTAGAAAGAGAGCCAGGAATTGATAATGTCTAAATATTAGTGAGACTGATATCTACTTGCACCAAAATGTCTTTCATTTTGTCAAACTAATCTTTCAAATGTCATTCGAATCTTGCTTTGACTTCTATGTAATTATTTAAAATTTACATGAAAACTAGCTAAGATTTCTTCTCAGTTTTGGTAGTAAAATAATATTTTACTAGGGAAAGAATAATTTAGTGCAAACACATACTATTTTTTTTTGACTTGGTTAATCAAGGCCATGCGGAGCCAGAATCTTTAGAATTCAAGTCCAGAATCCAGGTACCATCATCTACATGACAGAGTTATTGAAAGGATCAGAGAGAACGTGTGTAAAGACATAATATAAGTACATAGTGGGCAGTTAATAAATGGCAGCTATTATTGGCTACTGAAGTGACTCGAAGATACATGAAGATGCCTTTATTGCCATCAACAATGAAGCCAAGATAACACTTTACAAACAGCAGTTCAAGAATTCATTGACACCTATTGATTAATATGTCTAACATGCTCGTGTTTGAAGTATTCAGAGTCCAGATATTTGAGAAACTGTCTCCTCATCTTGCCAGGGGAATTTCTCACATTGAAATGGATGGTCAATGTGGGGAAAGAAAAATGATACTAATGAAGTTGATGTATTTTCTGTCTCTCCCTCTCTCTCTCTCTCTCTCTCTCTCTCTCTCTCTCACACACACACACACACACACACACACACACACACACACACACACACACACACACACACACACACACACAGAGGCAACTTCTCCTGAAGTCCTATTAGGAAAAATACCTCTTACAGAGGCAAACAAATGACATTTTGACTTGGAAATTTTTAAAAAGTCAAGATGAGTTCTTGAATTATGTGCCATACTGGTTTCTCCCTTGCCCAAGTTTTTAGCCACTAAAATAGGGAAATTCTGGTGTTGGTGCTGCCACCTCAATATTGAATCATCTCTGTCCTATATCCCAGAGTATCATTCAGCTGTTTGGTTACAGCAGTCTCCTTGAAAAGGCCAAATTTTAGCTTGGAATATTTTACCTCTTCCGTTGACTTTTAACAAAAGGGATCTAATTGAACACAGCTCACATCTATTCCGTTGATTTTTATCAAGTCCTTGGACCTCAGAAATTTAGAGCTTTAACTCCTGTCAACTACAGCTGGATGCAGAGAAAATTATTCAAAGAAAAAATTATTTCATTCTCAAAATTTTTAGAGCCAGGATAAGATGTGACAGTTTTAAGGTGAGGACAGAAGATTCCAGGGCTCAAGCTGTTAACCAAGCGTAGGCTATCCCTCACAAATAAAAGAGAAGATTCAAGGAGAAGGAATGTTTACATATACAATGAATGTATGAAAAGAATAAACCAGAGCAAGATGATGGAGTGAGGGAGAATACAAGAGGAAAAAGAACACTCATCTCCCCATCAAGAAAACGCCTAAGCAATAGGCTGAATGGTTTTTGTTCTCTCAAGAAGCTGAGGGAGAGGAAGACATGGAGAACATCAAGGCTTGGAGAATACTGTATGACAGATGAGGGAAAATGTCCTCGTGCAGAGAAGGGTACAGGGAGGAACAAAGCACTCTGGCAGGTAAACAGACAAAGACAGCAGAGACAAGAGGCAAATCAACAAGAGGAAGTGAACCAAAAACAGCTTCATGGGACAGGGACTGAATAACAGGACAGATGGAACAGGGAGCAGGAAAGCCATCCAGGAGAGACAGAACCAGTCAGGCTGGGGCAGATGCCTGGCGAGGCTTCCTCTCTCACATTCCCAAACCCAAATGGGGGCTCTAGAGAGAAAGAGAAAGCACCATCCAGAATCTGGTTCTCTTGTTCATTGTTCCATCCCCAGCACCTAGAGCCTGGTATGTAGTGGATGCTCAAAACACAGTTGTTGAATTAAAAGTGATACATGCAGGGCTTCCCTGGTGGCGCAGAGGTTGAGACTCCACCTGCGAATGCAGGGGAAACAGGTTCGTGCCCCGGTCCGGGAAGATCCCACATGCCGCGAAGCGGCTGGGCCCATGAGCCATGGCCGCTGAGCCTGCACGTCTGGAGGCTGTGCTGCACAGCGGGAGAGGCCACAACAGTGAGAGGCCCGTGTACCGCCAAAAAAAAAAAAAAAGTGATACATGCAGAAAAGGAAAGAAAGCTGGATGCCCTGAGAAACGCCATGCACCTCATGGCTTCCATTATTGAGGTGTGAGTGGGCAGAGAGGATGCCAAAGAGCTGGGCTCTACGTACAGCATGGCTGAGTGATGCTCACCCTGAGGACAGTTTGGTTCAGCTGCTGCAGGACCATCAAGGACCCAAGCGAAACAGGAAGTGGTCAAACCAAGAGTAACTGATGAGCAAGGCAGTTGGCAGAGGGTGTTTGTGCTTGAAAGGCCCCACCTCCATGTCTGTCCCCAAATCTCCTCCACATGTTTAGATGTTTGAACGTCTCATTATCCAGAACCTCTCCTTTGGAGGTTATTTCTATAGAGTTTTCCACGAGATACAATTAGCCAACCAATGTGTTCAGCCATTCAAAGTCACTAAATTCTAGACAAGAATTGTATTAACCTAGCAACAGTTAGGGTAGGGCCCCAAGGCAAATGAACTCAGAGTAGGGAGAGACTCCCCAAGACCCAACATGGAACCTGGATCAAAGAGCAATGGATTTGGTCAACAGAGATGGAGTCAGGTTGGTTGTAAGTCCCCAGATGACTCATCCCATCCCCCTAAGAGATCCCCCAAGTGGGAGATGAAGCTGCGAGGGTAGGGAAGTGAAGATGAGTCAGTTGTAGATTTGTCTGGATGCTCTATCCTGGCTATGTGATCGTCCCCAACAGAGAAATACACTTAGGGTTTACACAGACAGGACTGACACAAAGTCATAAGGAGGAAGGTATCACTGAGAGATTTGGTGCTTGTCCTTGAAAATGGAGAAAAAAAAAAAGACAAATGATAACAGATCAGGTGACAAATTGAAGTGAAATCGGCCTCAAAAAGATTCTAGCCATTCAAGTGCCTTTCTTCCTGAAATGACAATATTTACACATTTTCATCTCTTCCAAGGGCACCAAAACAAGTGCTTCACTCTTCTGTATCATTCCATCCATTTTCTCTTAGCTTATCCCATCACCATGGTGATGAGGCAAGGACTTTATTTTCCTCTGTCTGGACTACACCGGCATCCTTGTCAGTTACTTCAAAAATGCACGTGTCTGCATGTTACTTCTAGAGGAATTTCTCATCTAAGATGGGAATCAATGGGATAAGCAAAGCATTAGGAGAAACAGCCTCTGGACTCTATCCACATTCTGCCATCTCAGAAAAATTATTTGAGATTCCAGTTTCTGCTCACTAAATGGAGACAGAAAGGCTACTCACTTGCTTAATAACAAAATGTTATAAGACTGAGTAACTTGTGACGGCCAATCATTTTGCTTAAGGCAGAACAATTAAATAACTATGGCAGAGACTAACTGCTTACTCCGTATCAACTCACCCTTTTTTCCATAGAAACAAAACCAGGATTTTATTCAGGGGTGCAATACATCATCCAAGAGACTGCATCCTAATTTCCCTTGAGTGCAAATACAGTTAGGTGGATCAGCTGTGAGTGTCTTCTGGGAAAGCTCCTGATAGGAAACTGACTCAATTGAGCAGTGTTAACCCCACCCCACCTCCCACCTTCCTTTTGCATGGAGCTCTAGGGGTAACCTTGGACCTCAGAATGAAAGACTGAAAGTCACATGCTAAGGATGGTGGAGCAGAAAGATAAAAGAGGATAGCCTCATCCACCAGAGGGCAGACAGCAGAAGCAAGAAGAACTACAGTCCTGCAGCCTGTGGAACAAAAACCACATTCACAGAAAGACAGACAAGATGAAAAGGCAGAGGGCTATGTACCAGATAAAGGAACAAGATAAAACCCTAGAAAAACAACTAAATGAAGTGGAGATAAGCAACGTTCCAGAAAAAGAATTCAGAATAATGATAGTGAAGATGATCCAGGACCTCGGAAAAAGAATGGAGGCAAAGATTGAGAAGATGCAAGAAATGTTTAACAAAGACCTAGAGGAAATACAGAAAAAACACATAGAAGAATTAAAGAACAAACAAACAGAGATGAACAATACAATAACTGAAATGAAAACTACACTAGAAGGAATCAATATCAGAATAAATGAGGCAGAAGAATGGATAAGTGACCTGGAAAACAGAATGGTGGAATTGACTGCTGTGGAACAGAATAAAGAAAAAAGAAATGAAGACAGCCTAAGAGGCCTCTGGGACAACATTAAATGCAACAACATTTGCATTATAGGGGTCCCAGAAGGAGAAGAGAGAGAGAAAGGACCTGAGAAAATATTTGAAGAGATTATAGTTGAAAACCTCCCTAACATGGGAAAGAAAATAGCCACCCAAGTCCAGGAAGTGCAGAGAGTCCCATACAGGATAAACCCAAGGAGAAACACACCAAGACACATAGTAATCAAACTGACAAAAATTAAAGACAAAGAAAAATTATTGAAAGCAGCAAGGGAAAAATGACAAATAACATACAAGGGAACTCCCATGAGGTTAACAGCTGATTTCTCAGCAGAAGCTCTACAGGCCAGAAGGGAGCGGCATGATATAATTAAAGTGATGAAAGGGAAGAACCTACAACCAAGATTCCTCTACCCAGCAAGGATCTCATTCAGATTTGAGGGAGAAATCAAAAGCTTTACAGACAAGCAAAAGCTAAGAGAATTCAGCACCACCAAACCAGCACTACAACAAATGCTAAAGGAACTTCTCTAAGTGGGAAACACAAGAGAAGAAAAGCACCTACAAAAACAAACCCAAAACAATTAAGAAAATGGTCATAGGAACATACATATCGATAATTACCTTAAACATGAATGGATTAAATGCTCCAACCAAAAGACACAGGCTTGCTGAATGGATACAAAAACAAGACCCATATATATGCTGTCTACAAGAGACCCACTTCAGACCTAGGGACACATACAGACTGAAAGTGAGGAGATGGAAAAAGATATTCCATGCAAATGGAAATCAAAAGAAAGCTGGAATAGCAATACTCATATCAGATAAAATAGACTTTAAAATAATGTTACAAGAAACAAGGAAGGACCCTACATAATGATCAAGGGATCAATCCAAGAAGAAGATATAACAATTACAAATATATATGCACCCAACATATGAGCACCTCAATACATAAGGCAACTGCTAACAGCTATAAAAGGGGAAATCAACAGTAACACAATAATAGTGGGGGACTTTAACACCTCACTTACACCAATGGACAGATCATCCAGAATGAAAATAAATAAGGAAACAGAAGCTTTAAATGACACAAGAGACCAGATAGATTTAATTGATATTTATAGGACATTCCATCCAAAAACAGCAGATTGCACTTTCTTCTCAAGTGCGCGCGGAACATTCTCCAGGATAGATCACACCTTGGGTCACAAGTCAAGCCTCAGTAAATTTAAGAAAATTGAAATCATATCAGGCATCTTTTCTGACCACAATGCTATGAGATTAGAAATGAATTACAGGGAAAAAAACGTAAAAAACACAAACATATGGAAGCTAAACAATACGTTACTAAATAACCAAGAGATCACTGAAAAAATCAAAGAGGAAATCAAAAAATACCTAGAGACAAATGACAATGAAAACATGATGATCCAAAACCTATGGGATGCAGCAAAAGCAATTCTAAGAGGGAAGTTTATAGCTATACAAGCCTACCTCAAGAAGCAAGAAAGTAAAAGAATCCGGTTCTCTACTGGCCCTGTGCTGCCATAACCTGGACCTCCATGATTCTTTTACATGTGAGAGAAACTAACTTCTATCTTGTTTAAGCCAAACACAATTCCCAACTGACAGACCCACTGTCAGCCTTATAAGTAGGCCCTTCTAGGCTCACCCCCAACGTTTGCAGGGCCTAGCCCAAGAGCAGAGGTGGGAGCCCCTAGCTTGTTGCCCAGTCCCTTCTCTTCCCAACCCAGCTCTGTCTGCTTTGTGTGGACATCCAAGCCCATGCTTCTAAGCTCATCCCCAGGCCAACACTGCCCCTCGGCCACTCTTCGGGTCTATGGGGCACACACTTCCCTCTAGGAGGACAGAGCCTGGGAAAAGGCTGCTGTAGGCTCTGAAAGTGAGCTCAGAGCCACTTGGGCAGGGAATTTTAGGATCCTAGGACCCTAAGGCACAGTCTAGAAGTGGGAGGAGGTTCCAGGTGGCATGCACCTTTGCCCTGTGATCTCTTCGCCCTGCAGGGAGAAGCATGGCCCTTGAAGGCACAGGGGCCAGGGCAGGGACCCGAAATGCCACAGTCTAAATGTGATACCACTGGCTCCTCTCCCTCTCACCTCCTAATGCCTGCCTTTTCATCATTCACAACTTGACAATAGAGAGAAACCTGAAGTAGTCCAGTTAACTACTTGTAACAGCCTTGGTAAAGTTATCTTTTAGAGGAAAAGCCTGGAACTACAGCTTGAACTGTGCTGTTTCCCTGTTACCCTTAATGCTGCTATCTTCTCTCTTTTATGAGACTGTATAATGGAAAGCTGATCAAGCTTGGCTCTCAGGCAAGCTTGTCTTTGGTGAGCTGTCATTAGGATGGCCACGCACTGTGGATCAAGCAACTGCAATACTGGTGCTGGTGTTCTGACTGAAGGAGGAGTCTCCAGATCCTGGGTCCTTCTCATTTACACATCTGCCTGTTTGAGGAAACTCTCCAAGTGTTTACCTGGGTCTCTTTGTACAGACATTGCTCCCTAGGAGGGAGTGGAATCAGCAACAAACCCCGGCCACCAAAACTGGAACAGGGACTTTTGCCCTAGGAGGACTACAGAGAAACGGATGGGAATTGTGACCAGGAGAGGGACTCTCTAAGAGGTGCCACTGAAATGGCCCAGGACTGGGTCCCAAATGAGCTGGGCACCTTTCTCTGTTTCTCAGGAAGCCCCCCACTCAGCCTAGGGTAGCAGGGACTGAGACCTGATATGACAGTGCCACTGCTGATAGGATCGACCACTCCAGCTCCCACCCCTATGTGCAAGGACTTATTCCTTAAGGAATTTATCTCCTCCACATGATCTGACTGTCAGGACTGGTAGCCTGGCTTTATGAACATGAAAAACGCCCAAATGGTCACAGTATCGTTGTGTATCTTGGAAGCTCTCTTCCTTTAGTTCAGTAATTCTAAGCCTCATTTTGGATTATGGATCTCCATGTTCTCTAGGCTGGATAATTACCAAAGGACACGAGTGTCCACCCACACTGCAGAGAACTGTTGTAGCTCCTTTCAGACAACGAGGCATAATCCAAAGGACATTGAGCAAATAATCTGAGATGTAGGTACTTGCTATAGACTGATGTTTGTGTCCCCTCCAGATTTGCATGTTGAAACCTAATCCTCAATGCAGTGAGGGCCTTTGAGAGGTGATTAGGTCATGAGGGTGGAGCCCTCATGAATAAGATTAGGGCCCTTATGAAAGAGAACCCAGAGAGTTCCCTTGCCCCTTCTGCCGTGTGAGGACAGAGCCAGAAGACAGCTATCTATGAACTAGGTAGAGAGCTCTCACCAGACACTGAATCTGCTGGTGCCTTGATCTTGGGCTTCCCAGCCTCCAAAACTGTGAGAAATAAATGTTTGTTGTGTAAGCCACCTAGGCTATAGTATTTTTGTTAAAGCAGCCCAAACAGACTGACAGAACTTCTATCCCCAACTTTCTATTTAAATTTCGTTTATTAGTTTTTTCATAGGAAAAATGGAAGGCATGGGTTAACTGATTTGTAAGGTCCCTCCTAGCTCCAAAGTTCAATGGCTCTATATAGTTCTATGAAATGAGAGACATGATAAATATCCTCCTCCCCATCTATTCTACCCGATTATAGCACTCTTCTCTCTAAAGCATAATTGTCTGTAAGTTAATTTGTGGGTTCCCTGCTAGACTGCAAATTCTGGGGGAACTGAGACGAATCTTTAAGGTCATATCCTCAGCACTGATTTCTAGCAGGACCTCAATGATATATAAGAGATGATAATATGAGTGAGTGGTTTCTGATAGCTACAATCTCCTTTGGTTACTGGACTGGAAATGAAAGATGTTCTCAGATAACTATTCAAGGAACATGCCGAAATAGCCTTTGTTCTTCTGCCTGCATTTAGTAATAGTCTTTGGATGTAGGTACCATGAGTATACACCTAATGAATCAGATTACCATATTTTTTAAAGGGAAAAGATGAAAAAAAAACTTCCATTTTTTTGGTCAGAGAAACCATTTTTTTTGGTCAGAGACTATTATTCTCAGCTTGGTTCTCAGGAATAAAACAGAAGATCCTCTGCCTCTTCATCTGAGATCTTCAAATTAATCTAAGGTCTGATTGTCCCAAAGCATTACTAATTGTATAGCAACATCATTTATATCACAAAATTGGAAAAGACATACGTATCCCATCACAGAGTGATGGTTAAATAAACTATGACACTCAAACGGTGAACCCATGCAGCCTTTGATAATGGTGCTTACAAGATAATCTGAAGTTAAAAGTCAAGACATAAAATTACATAAGCAGTATGACTGCCATCATGTAAAATATGTCAAATATACACATAAAATATAGAAGGAGATACTACAGAATCTGAACCGTGGCTGTGTTTGTGTGTTTGGACTGCGCATGAGTTTCTTTCTACTTTTCTGAATTTTGCAGATTTTCCTCTTTTACTCTCATGGTGAAAAATCAAAATCAACAAATCATTTAATTGTAAATTGAAAACATCTACTATAAAATTTTGGCTATTGACACTGGTTGTGTCCACCTGAAAGAGCTGTATGGAGGAGCACAGAGAAGACCCTATGGTGAAGCCAACAGAAGCAGGGGGTGGAAAGACAGGGAATCCTCTGGAGTTGCCACTGCCTGTGGAATAAGAGACATTATGGATCTAAGCTCTTACTATATAAATGCCAGACATTTCTCATACATTTTTTTTCATTATGTCCTCATAAAAGCTGTAAGAGATAGGTACTACTCTTATTCCCATTTTACAGCTGAAACTGAGCCTTAGAGCGAGTGTGAGCCTTTGCAACCACCATCCACTGAGGGAAAAATGAGCACATTTCTCAGCCATACTTCCTCTCGTGCAAGGATCTCTTGTGTCAAAGGCACAGCCTCCATTTCCATTATTGGGAGATTCTGTTTGGAATGAGTCCTCAAATGACTCCTGCCTGTCAGTGGAGATGGGTGTCCAGTGACCACTTGTTCACCATATTATCTCAAGGCTCTCACCAGAGTGTGATCCCCAAATTGTCCCTCTTTGCACATAAATCCATTGCTTTGGGGCAACGAGCCCATTTATAAATGCTCTCATTGTGGCCAACTTTACAGATCCAGACCAACATGGATAGAGTCTAGGCCAGCTCCCTAGTTAAAACGTGAACCATGGTTGCCCTCCACTTGCCAGCACGATAACAGGCAAGCTTTCACCATATGCTTGTTGAACATAGATCCACCCTGCAAATGCTGACGGACTGAATATGCTCAGCTGACACCATTAGTGCACACAAGCATTTTGAGGCTCTTTGTTACATGGTCACGTTTTCCCTGCACAGAAACCTACTGGTGTTACCATTTCCAAGGGTTGGGGGAGAGGAGGCCTCACTACAAGAGAATTCAGGGAGAACAGAGCAGGGGACCTGGCGGGAGTCCAGTCCTGTTGAAGTCAAGTGTGTCACTAAAATAAGCAAGTCCTCTCTTTCCTCCTCGCTACCCCAGGGAAACATGAATGAGCAAGCGAGGACAACTACAGAAACATTCCATGAAATCAGTAGTTCAGGTGGGTCTGAAGGAAATGACAAGTGGGCTTAAAGGAAATCCATTTCAAAATCAAGTTCAAATTCAAAACAAATGTGTGAACAGGGGAAAACGTAATGATCAAAAAGGAATGAATTTAAAAATATACATATATATAATAAAAAAATATTAAAAAAATTAAAATAAATAAAAAGGAATGAATAAACAGACGGCAATCCTAACAAGAAGACCCAATCGTCAGGGTAAGTGCTATGCAGAGAACTGCTTGGGGATATTACTGCACCCCATTGTGCCCTGCCTCCAGGTCCTGTCGCTCAGGGACAATCGATGGTGTCCGTTCACTTACTTTCTCTGGAACCGGACCACAGGATCAGCCAGCAGGTCGGTGACGTCAAGCTTCCTCCCCTTCTCGATAACATCCCGATGCTTGCGGACAAACAGCCACCCGATATGGGAGAAGAAGAAGCCCCGGCGGGCGTTGTGGGGATCAGCGTCCGTCTCCGAGTACTTGTGGTGGACTCGGTGGTCCCTGGACCACTCGAAGATGTCGTTCTGCAGAGAGAATGCAGACCTGAGTGAAGGGCTAAAACACCCTGGCACCTTCCCCAAAGTTCCTCAGCCTCCCCTCCTCCCGCCCCACCCCCTCACCTCCTCACTGATTTATACTTGCTCCCACCCTCAACCGCAATCTCTCAACCTCAAGTTCAATCGCTGGGGGTTGGTCTGGGGTGGTTTTCATCCAAACAAGAGTACATCCTCACTTAGTGAGGATCTTAGCTTGTCTTTGGAATGTGCCCACTGCAGGAGGTTCAGCCTTGTTGAGTGAACTAGTGGGGAAACCTGAAGGAAGTTCTGGTTACCGAAGTCTCCTGGGAGATCGTTCATGTCAAGAAGACAGACATCTGCCCTCAAGTTTTGGTGGTCAGAGGAGAGGTGTAACCTTGAGTATGGAAGGGGGTTAGTTCTTGGTCTGGCTCTCTCTGCCCTACCTCCCCCTCTTTGATGGAGTTCATGTCCAACACACAGCAAAGAGGAAGTCAGTAAGTAAAAATGCAAAGAGGTACTTCACCAAATCTCTGCAAAATACCGAGGCACAAATAATATTGTTTGAGGACTGCTCTAACAGTGTGTCACAGAAAGGAGAGGAGGGGACTTAGGCTCCTTGTGGAATCTGGTGTACTTGGCCGAATCTACAACATGGAGAAGCAGCAATGCCTGAGGGGCAGGGGGCACTCACTGGAATCCCAAGAGAGACTCTGGTGCCCAAGGAAGGAGAAGCATCAGAGTCCAGCAGACTCTGCCAAACCCACAGACAGGGTGGGGCCCAGGCACACATGGGGGACCAGCCTGTTGACCCTCTGGTGACGGGAGAGAGTGACAGGAGCTGGAAGTCTTGGGTGAGCTATCAGGGCAGCATTTCAGCTGACACTGTTAATGAAATCTTAGCTATAGCCATGGGCCAATGAGACCTATAAACTTTCGATGTATACTCAGATTTGTTTTTATCTGATAATGCTTTCAAAGCTTTGAGATGACAAATTAGGTTGGGAAGTAGTGCTTTTGGTAGGAAAATTACAGTTGACCCTTGGACAGCACAGGTTTGAACTGTGCAGGTCCACTTACACACGGATATTTTTCAATAGTACTTCATGGTCTGAGGTTGGTTGAATCTGAGAATGTAAAGGAACTGCAGATAGGAAAGGCCAATGATAAATTATAGATGGATTAACCCCCAAGTTGTTCAAGGGCCAACTATAATCTGAAAATAAAAATAAATATATATAGTGTATAAGCTCTTTTTTTTAAAAAAAAAGGTAATAATGTTTTATACCATACTATTCAGTACTTAGTCATGCTTTCATTAGGAATCTGCCATTTCACAGATATTGGCTTCTTCATGCTGATGAGAAGAGAGAGAACTGTTTCATCCTCAAAGTTTTAACAGTTCTTTTAACCAAAAAATATTTCATGGAGTTTTTTGTCTCTCTGGCTCAACCAGTGCTGCTGGAAGGCAACTCAACCTTGTTCATTTTATAGCACCATTGAAAACTTTTAAAATTTGCTTAACCCTTGGGTAATGGGACAGAAAGAGGGAAGGTAGAAAGACCTTAAGAAGTATAGGCTCAGCTTTGAATATAAAGAGGGAAAAATGTGCTTAGCAATCTGTGTAAGGTAAACATTGTAGCCTGGCTTACTGCGATAAGAAAGAGGTCTTTAAATTTTACCAGTGTGTTGAAACACAGTGGTTGGAAAGAGTGAAAGCATTTATTATTTATAATCACAGAATCTGGAGTCTGGAAGGAATTTCAAATGTCAAGACCATTGCAGCCCAAGGAATAATTTATTACTTTTGCATCCAGTTTATTGCTTTTATTGCAAACCCAACTAAACATAGGAAGGAGGGGGAACACTCTGTCCCTAGTCCACAGATGGCAAAATTAAGGTTTAGAAGACATGTATTCAAGTTCATCTAGTAAGTCAAACCAATAACGGAACAAAGATGGTGCTCCTTCGGTTCTTAGTTCACACTCGTTTCCACAAGATATTTCCCTTACTCTTCAAGTTTAGAGGAGGGAGAGTCTTTTAAAGAGAAAACTCTAAGTGGAGAGTTCCAAAGGGCTAGAAACATTATTCTCATAAAATTAAGCATGATAGAACAACAAAAGAATGATGATGAAGACAAGATGGAACAGAGATATTTCTTTATTTTAATCCCCCTTACCTGAATGCCTTCCAGACAGAAGCTACTTTGACTGAAGCAGTGGAATGAAGCAAGGATTTGGGCCACATTCCAAATAATCGAGCATACAATCGAGCCAAAAATACTTTAAGATGTACTTTAAAAAATCTTTTTTTTTTAAACTCTAAAGCTGAGTCCAGCGAAAAGTGACTCAGAGAACAAGATGTAAGACAACAATAGGGCAGAAAGGAAGTAAGATTCACATGGTCATCTCTGGGCCCTCTTCTTCCTACTTATCTGCATTTTGCTTCTACCCTGAAGTGATTGGGTGTGGAAGCCAACCTGGGAAGAGCATTTGTGTTTGATGAAAAGGTGTGTGTTCCGAGGGTGTGTTTAGTACAGTCAATGTGTGAGGAAGAGAAAGCTGAGGGCCGACAAGAGATGGTGACCTTCCATCAACAAACTGACTTGTCAAGTGTGCGTATTCCGTCTGTCCATGCTCTGCGTGCACATTTTAATAGGGGCATGATGCTCGACCCAGCAGCAATTCCTGAAGCCTAAGTACGTACACTTTCTAACAAATCAATTAACAAATGATTCAACTTGCAACTTCGAGTTTGTACTTAATGGTCGGTTCTGGTAGATCACGGTCTTAATACCCCATTGCCTTCAATAGTGGACACTCACCCTGTGTTTATTGATCACTCCTGACAAAGAATTGTTGTGGTGAAGGGAGCTACATTAGTTCTAAGAGCGCTAGCTGTAACTGAGGCACAGGCAGGGGTGGGGTCAGGGGAACAGGAGAGGAAGAGGAAGACAGCCAATCAGGAGTATACCCCTCCGTGGCAGGTTTCATTACCCAAGAAGCCATACCACGTCCTACTTTGTGCTGTCCAAGAGAGATACAATTGTGAGCCACATATGTGATTTAAATTTTCCTAGTAGCTACACTAAAAAAGTGAAAATAAACAAGTAAAAAATCAATTTTAATCATATATTTTTCCTTAACATACTACATCCAAAATATCACTCAATATATTATTAGCATAAAATCATTAATGATATATTTTATATGATACTTTTCCTGTACCCATATTTCAAAACTGGGCTTGTATTTTACAATTCCAGCACATCTCAACTTGGACCAACCACATGTCAAGTACTCAGTAGCCACATGTGGCTGGTGGCTACCATATTGAACAGGGCTAACCCATGGTTTGGACACTTTTCTATATGTGTTATACTTTTAAAGATTTTTTAAAATTCAATGTTGAGTATGGGTGGGAGGGAGAAATTGACACAAACCATGTGAAGGGCAAATGTGCTGCATGTATTAAAAGCGCTAAAATTGTGCAATTCGTTTTCTGGAGTTTATCTTAAGGAAATAATCATAGCTGTGTGCAAATATTTAATCACAAGGATGCTCACTGAAGTGAAAACTTGGAAAAACCCTGAATTTCCACATAACAGGATTTGACTTTGTACCTTGTGATACATTAGTTAATTGAATACTCTGTGTGTGTGTGTGTGTGTGTGTGTGTGTGTGTGAAATATTAAAGTCTTAGGGTTACCTTAGGGGAGGTAAGACTGGGAGGTAGGAGAAATACTTTTACATTTTATCCTATACTCAGAAATTTTTAACAAGAGCATCTGTTGGTTTTGTATTTAAAAACTCACAAAAAGGGATATTGTAGTACTGACATGGAGAGATGAGGTAGAAGGTAGTTAAGTGAAAGACAGTTTTCAAAATAAAAGATGCAGTAATGAATGCATTCTTAATAAAAATATGTATTTAAGCACAGAAAAATTTTAAAGTATAAGTCAACATGTTTACAGTTGTTCTCCGTAGGGAGTGGGGCAGTGGGTGATTTTTAATTTTTTCTTTCAGTTTGTCTGTATTTTCTACGTTGTTATAATGATCAAGTTTTTCTTTTGTAATATGAGGGAAACATTATTTTAAAATTTCTATACTCCAGAATCAAAATAACCCAGCTTCTGCCATCAGCCCCAGGTTAGGAAAAACTATGAAGCCGTAATATTCATCTAGTAATCCAGTCAGTGATATATCTTTTTTTTTTCTCTTACCTTTTCTGCCTTTTTTTTTTAAATTGGAGTATAATTGCTTTACAATGTTGTGTTGGTTTCTGCTGTACAATGAAGTGAATCAGCTATATGTATACATATATCCCCGCCCTCTTGGGCCTCCCTCTCATCCCCCACCCCATCCCGCCCATCTAGGTCATCACAGAGCACCAAGCTGAGCTCCCTGGGCTATACCACAGGTTCCCACTAGCTATCTGTTTTACACATGATAGTGTATTTATGTCACCCTTCTCCTATCTTTGTTCTTATTAGCACTAACCAACCAATCACACCGCAACCAGGGTGACAGTGCCCTCACTTAAACCCATCCTTTGTGTTGTACCTCTATTACTTCCCTCTCCATCATAGATAATATCCCTAAATGGGATCCCTGCTGAGACTGTAGAAATTGAAATTGATCATGTGGTGATTTTTCTCCATAAGCACAGCCTTTGTGTATTCTCTGGGACTTGAGCAAAGGTAATCAATCTCAACAGCTCCACTGAAGCAGATTTTAAAGCAACCCACTCTGTCAAAACTACTCTTCCCCAACTTCCTTTTATGTTCAGAATAAATTCTTGAATCAAGTCCTTTAAATGGCAGTAGGGGAAACTGTCTTTTAAGGTCCACGTAATTTGCTCTGGGTAGCAAGATGAAGGCCAAGTTAAACAGCATTTAGCTTGTCCCAGTCAACAGATCTGAAAGCAGAACCAGTGACCGGCTTTCCCCTAGCACAGCTGCAAACAGTTGCTTGCTTCTGACCAGACACCAGTGTGGTTGTTCTGTCCCCTAATTCAATTGTGTGGCTGCTTATAATTCCAAAAGGGAAAGTTTACCAGGTGGCTTCAAAACATAGCCAAAGGGAATTCCACTTGTATTCATAATACATCTTTGTTTTCAGTCAGTAGTGAAAAAGAAACTAGGACCAACATGTTAGCTTCAATAGGCAAGTTTTAGAGTAGAACGTGTGTATATGCGTGTGTGTGTGCATGTTTGTGTGTGTGTGTCTTATGAGTAATGATGTCCTGTCTGAGAAAAAGGGTCGTTTTATCAAGGGGGTCAAAGAGGGAAAGATGCTGTGGCCTCCACTCTTTAGGGACCCTAAGGCTCATTTGAAATAGACTTTATCTCAGTCTCTGGGGTCTGAATTTAATCTCCCCCAGTTCAGATGCCAACACTGTCCTATTCAAACAGTGAAGAACATTCGGTGCTTTCCCCACTGTTGATACTGGGTCAGTATTGATTTCCCTCCAGATAATACTGGCAATCTGTAAGAAGAGCCCAGAAAGTCCCCAAGAAAAGCCTGGCAGCAGTCTTCACCACCTGGCAAATTGCAGTTTCGAGAGAACAAGTCTCCACTTGCTGCCTAGTCCTCCTGTGCCACTCAGCCTGGGGAGGTTTTAGGAGCCAGGCAAATCAGGCAAATGTTGAAAAGCCAACTTTAACAGTTTAAAAAAGTGTTTGTTGACAAAACTTAAAGATTGCAAAGTAAAAAAAAAAAAAAAAAGATTGCAAAGTAAGAAAGGGGGTCTCATATTTTCTTTTGTTACTCCAGTATTTATCTCTTACAACAAGAATGTATTTGAGTAAGACATATTTTTTATTTTTATTTAATTAATTAATTTTATTTTTGGCTGCGTTGGCTCTTCGTTGCTGCACGTGGGCCTTCTCTAGTTGTGGCGAGCGGGGGCGACTCTTAGTTGAGGTGTGAGGGCTTCTCACTGCAGTGGCTTCTCTTGCTGCGGAGCATGGGCTCTAACAGCGCAGGCTCCAGTAGTTGTGGCACACGGGCTCAGTAGTTATGGCGCACGGGCTTTTGTTGCCTTTGTTGCTCCAACGGAATAGTCTTCTAAAGCCTCCTGCCTCTAGTCCTTTCCCCTCCACAATACATTTGGTACACTGCAATCATACTCCCCATATTCATATGCCCCCCAAACCTATCATTCTCTTGCTTCTGATTTGACAACCTCTCTGTATTACTTTTCTCATCAAGCCTAAACATTTCTTCTTCTTAACAATCAAATAGCTTCAAATGGCATTAATATTCTTATCTTTCCCACTTTATTTATTCTTTAATTTGACAAATATGTACTGAATGTTGGTATGTGCTAGAAGATAAAGAAGGAACAAGACAACAAGGCTATGTCCTCAAACAGTTTATATTCTATGGAGGGGACAAACATAGATAAAATCAGGTGCTATGCAGCAAATAAGTATGGGGAGATACAAGGGCGACATTGAGATAGGCAAGGACTTTCTGATCAGGTAATCTTAGGCTGTGGGAGTTGGGTGGGAGTGAGAGAGGGAGAAGGGAATTGTCTCAGGGACAGGGAAGGACGTGGCACAGTCCAGGGGCTACGAGAAGACCAGCATGTCTGTGCATGGAGGGCAAGAGTGGTGCAAGATGAGGTCTGGGAGGTTTTGTGGTGAAATAAAGATATACCTGGTCTTTGTCCCCAGTGTTTCCTGGTAAAGAGATTCAAAAACTGTTGGAATTTCCTGAGTGATAGGATTGACATCATTATGCTAATGAGATGACTCAGTAGGGAGTCCTGGATAGCTTCAGGATTGGGGCTGGTCACCAGAAAGACCAAGTGTGTGATTAGAGGGTTGGCCCTTTGGTAGGGGAAGGGGACTGGAGATTGAGCTCAGTCACATGGCCAGTGATTTAATCAATCATGTCTTTCTAGTAAAACTCTAGTAAAAGCTCTGGACACAGGCTCAGAGGAGCTCCCTGGCTGATGAACCTACTGATGTGCAGGGAAGGTGAGGTGAGCTGACTCCACAGGGAGAGGTGAGAAAACTCTGGATGTGGGATCCTCCCAGACCTCCCACTGTGTGTCTCTTCCATTTGGTTGGTCCTGATTTGTATCCTTTATAATAAAACTGTAATAGTAAGTATAGCACTTTCTTCAGTTCTGTGAGTAGTTCTAGCGAATTACTGAACATGAGGGAATTGTGGGAAGCCCTGAGTCTGTAGATACGGGGGGCCTGGAGACCCCTGCTCATGGCTGGATCTGAAGCACGGGCATCCATGTGGAGGACTGGCGCTTTTCTTTGTGGATCTGAAGCCAACTCAAATGGTTAGTATTACAATTGTATTGAAGTACACCCATGTGGAGTGGAAACAGAGCACTGGTGTTTACAGCCTGATCACACCAGGGCTTCTATGCCATGATAACAAGGTTGGACTTCATTCCAAAGGCAATGCTCTGCCACTGAAAGATTTTCTTTTCTTGCTAGAGACTGGTTTAATTTTCAGTAAGTTCTCTCTGGCTGCAGTATGGAGAGGGGCAAGTGCTCGGTTTTTGTAGTAGTCCAGGCAAGAAACAGTCATGGCTTGGACTAGAGAGTGGCAGAAATGAGAATTATTCAGTTTCAAGATATAATTGAGCATTAGAACTTAAAGAGATTGGATAAAAGATTGGATGAGGGGTGATTAGGGGACTAGAGAAATCATGGATGACACCCATATTTCTGGTGGGGAAAACTAGGAGAGAAGTAGTTTGGAGAGAGGGTAGAGTCACAACGTTAATTTTGGGCACACTGATTTTGAGATGCCTAAGAGACGTCCAGTGAGAGATGCCATACAGTCAACTAGATTTGCAAACTGACGTTACACCAGTCAGATTCTTTCTTCAATCAGACTGATTTTCTACTGCTCCGAGACGCCACACAGGATGTCACGATCATTCCTCTCTCTCTACCTTAGCTCAGATATTTCCCTATGTTCCCCCACTTCTTCCTTGCCTATGCAAATCCTTTTTACCTTTTGAGTTTTCAGCTCAAAACTTCCCTTCTGCATTAGGCTTTATCTTAACATCCTAATTCATATTCCTATTTTTGCAGCCCTAAGAATCAGTATGAAGCTTTCAAGCAATTTAACTCCTCATTGTCTGGTTAGAGTCCCTCCTCATTATACTTAGGTCTAGCCTGCTCTATCTGATCATAAGCTCCTCATGACAAGGGCCATTTCATATATATCACTTGTGTTCCTCACAAGCACATAATGGTTTATGCACCTTTAAATTCAAAGAGAATTAACCAGCAGATTTACACAAAAAGCTATAGAAGAATAAATAGGAGACATAAAGACAATCAAATGTGTCTGCCTTCTAGAAGAGTTTTTAAAAGCAAGGCTAAAAATTTCCTCTGGCATATGAAATTATAAATTTTACCGTTAATTAAAATTGTTGATTCAATGACTTCTATATATCGTACCTTTAGAGTTTAATAAAGCATGTAAAAAAACATCCTTGAAACATTTGTGACAAGAGCTCTGGTTGGTGCTAGTAGGAACTAGGACAGGATGACTGAAAAGCTTGAACCTTAATAAACAAGAACCAAAGATGAAAAACAGCTCAATATCTATGGGGATGGGGTGGGGGGAGGCAGCTAATGGAAGGCCCCAATGGGCCTGTTAGATCTAGCTTTATTTAGCACCTTCAGTAATGACTGGGAACAAGGCGTACACATTTAATAACATTTTTGGTTGGTGCCAAGTTAGGAGGTGCTGCAGACATCATTGAGGACAGAGAAATAACACAAATGGATCTAAAGAGGTTAGAAATATGAATAGAAATTATCACAATGAGATCTGATTTAGGAAAAATGCAAATGAAGGCAGCTGGGAGAGAAATCATCCAAAATGCAAAATAATCAGTGGGTTGGGAAACCTAGAAAGCAGCAACGTAAGAGTGTCTGGCAGGATAGCAGTGGAATGAAGAATAAGCAGTGACAACGTGCTAGCTCAGCCCAAATACCTGGTGGCAGGTACAGGAAGAAGTAGCTTGTCAAGGAATTGCATTGTGACACAGTCTCCTTCAACTTCCATAAGCATTTCTGGAGACAGTGTGGAAAAATAAACAAACAAAAATATTCACAGATATTTGGCCCTTAGTTTTTTTAGTTGTTAGAAAAGGGATTAAACTTAGTTTCTAAGGTCCCTCAGCTCCAACCTTCTGTGGTTCCAGGAGAAACTGGTGGGGGAGTAGGGATTTAGGGGGCTGGGGGGAGTAGGGGAAGAACACGGATAAGGGGAAGGGGATGCCCTGCCTGTGCGCTACTAAACATCTTCTGTGTGAAAAGAAGGCAGGATGAAACATTTAGCTTGATAATATGTTTCAGAATAGATTCCAAATTGACAGGACTGCAGGTGGAATTCATCTTAAATAAAAGTAACTTTCATCCAATATAGGTGTGGAACCAAATTAACAGATAAAAATCTGGTAGCTATTTGTTTGCAAAAATACCCTCGACTTTATTTACCAAGTATTTCTTTCAATAAAAACTCTCTGTATGCCTTTAAAGTATATCATTTTTTGTTTACAAAATTTAATCACCTTGATTAAATTTAATCAAGGAATTCATCCATTGTACTACAAAGAGGGTAAGATTTGTATAAAGAGTCTCTGTTATATTTGGGGAGGGCAACATGAGGGAGGGACTAGCCCTACTGGTTGGCATGTCCATCTACAGAATTGCTCTCTCTTCTCAGGACACCCCAGGCTATCACCTTTTCGTTCCCTTGAGGTGGTTTCACTCATGTCACCTGCTTCCACTGACCTAGACCCACAACAAAGGAGGTGAAGCATCTTAGGGGGGTGGAGCCATCTTAATCTCTACTTTAAAAGGGACATTTTTATTGGTAGGAAGTGTGGTTAATCCTACCAGGCAGGCACAGAGGGAAAATGCTGGGCCTCATGCAGCAGCCCCGGGAGAGTTTCTTCTCTCTCCTGCTTCCCACCTCCACCCCGTCATCTGTCAGAGTATCCCGCAATACTGATGGAGTCACAAAGCAGCATGTATACAACAACGCTTTGATGAATCCATGTATCACCAGAGCTCAGAGACAGCCAAGCTATTTGTCCTTTCTACTTGACTCCAAAGGTGCCCAGGAGGGCAAGATGCTGTGGAAGGAGATGATGTGAGGCAGGTGTGCAAGTCATCTTCCAAAACCACACCAGGAAGACTTCTCGGGGCATCAGGGTCAGGACCACTTCTGCCGCCGCCTGTTGACACAGCAGGAGGAAACCAACCACATCCACCCATCTTGCCAGAGGAAGGTGAACCTGTTTCTGCCATGCGGAAGAAGGGCTGTACATCTGAAGCTTAGGGTGGTTGTTAGGGAAGACGGCACACCCCGAAACAGGATCTCTGCCCTGAGAGTCAGACCTGCAAGGGATGCCATGCAAGGATTCTTGAGTCTGCGGCATGTCTTTTTCTCCTTCTAACCAACTGCCACTCCACGCTGCTGCTAACACCCTGAGCTGTCCTTGAGGGGACTGCCTCAACATGTAATCTCCCTCCTCAACAGGCTCTCCCCATGGAGACCCAGCCTTGGGGGTGGGTCCACCATCCTGAATCTGGTACAACATCTCCCAGGTCTCATGACGGTGGTCTGAGGCTCACTTTTGCCATTGAAATGCATGAGGCATGTCGCTCCCCTGCCTAAAATCTTGCAGTTCCTTTCCAGGACTTTTAAAATAATATGCAAACTGCTTGCTATGCCTGACAGAGCCCTGCACTGGTGTGGCCCTGCCCCGCTCTCGGGCCTCTCCTGTGACCATCTTCTCCCTCACTCCCTTGGACCAGCCACATGGGCCACCTTGCTCCTCCTTGAACGCAACATACTTGTTCCCACTTCCGGCTCCTCCTTCTGTCTGGAATGCTCTTCCCATACCTGTTCCCTCCCTTAGATCTCAGCTCTAATGTCACCTCCTCAGCGACAACATCTTCCCTGATCATCCTCTCTAAAGAAGCCGCCCTCTCTGGCGTTCTTTATCACTGTGTTTAAATTCTTCATCTTTGGGCTTCCCTGGTGGCGCAGTGGTTGAGAGTCCGCCTGCCAATGCAGGGGACACGGGTTCGTGCCCCAGTCCTGGAGGATCCCACATGCCGCGGAGCGGCTGGGCCCGTGAGCCATGGCCGCTGAGCCTGCGCGTTCAGACCACAACAGTGAGAGGCCCGCGTACCGCAAAAAAAAAAAAAAAAAAAAAAAAAAAAAATTCTTCACC
Source organism: Delphinus delphis (assembly GCF_949987515.2). Taxonomy (NCBI): domain Eukaryota; kingdom Metazoa; phylum Chordata; class Mammalia; order Artiodactyla; family Delphinidae; genus Delphinus; species Delphinus delphis. The sequence continues at coordinate 41,027,055 of NC_082687.1, read as the reverse complement.
TTCTTCTCTCTCTCTGAATAAACTTGTTTATTCGTTTGCTTATTTATTTGCTCTCTCTCCCACTGGAATATACACATTAATGAGGGTAAGGACCTTGTCCATCTTTTTCTCCAGTGCTGGGAATGATGCTTAATGCACGTATTTACCAAATGAAAAGACAAATAGACACTTTGATCCTGGGACAGGCATTAGGGCATTGCAGTGAGAGTGTGTCCTCTGGAGTCAAGCTGCCTGCACGTGCATCCCCCTTCTATATGTCTTAGTCTTAAATCTGTATGTCCCTGGACAGGTTATGTAGTCTCTTTCTTTCATCTATCAAATGAGGAAAATGACAGTATCTACTTTGTACGGGTATTGTCAGATCACTGAAATACATAATGAAGTGCTGGTATGTAGTTAGGGCTCAATAATTGTTGCTGTTTTGTTGTTATATACCTGCCAAAGTTCATGGCCCATAACCCTGTGTTTCACTTGACGTATTTATGAATCACACGGTAACTTCCATTTTCCAGTCTGACATGTAAAGCACTTGGAAGTACTTACTTCCATCCTTGCAACAAGAAAAAAAAGCCAAATAAACTGAAAATCAACAAGTCTTCTTAGATCTATCAGAGAATTGAGGTCATGGGGCAAACTGCTGCACCAAAAACTAGAGAGATGGGCAGGCAGTTACGGAGAATCACAGTCTAGCAGGAGCAGAGGTCCAAGAGGAAAAGTCTGCAGCTGGTGCCAGGATGGGTAGGAATACTTTAAGGTGTAATTGATGAATTGCTGGAGGTTTAGCATGGACGAGCTTGAGAGTTAAAAGCTCCTAGGGGGCAGTCCAGGTGCCCCGACACTTTCATGAATTTTACCTCCAGGATCCCTACCAGGTTCTCACTATGATCAACTGACAAAAATCCCCTTGCTCTTCCAGCAGGAGCGGGAGAAAAGTAACCATTTTGAAATTCAAGGCAGATTTCTCTGCTCCCCTTAGCAAGATCTGTCCTCAAGAGAAATGATTTTACCAGAGCTTAATCAACTGGGGTTTTACCAAAGCCTGATTAACCTGGGGGGAGGTAAATACTCAGCTCCAGCTCAACAAAAGACTGAGACCTAGTCACAGGACTGAGGATGTTCCCCCTCACCTCCATGTCAATAGGGCTCCTGTACAATAACAGGGGATTTGACTGAAAGAACTAAAAGCCTTAACTCCTGTTTAAGAAGAAGCCTCTAGGAAAGCCCAGAGACAGCGAAGGAAGGACAAAAACAAGGCCACTAGAGGAAACCACTACAGCTATAGCACAAGGTAACACAGCCTAATTTCTAGCCAGATAAGCATAAAACCTCACACTAAAGCTTATTTCCTCAGTTCCTGTTACCCAGTACATCATGTCCAGCTTTGAACAAAAAATTACAAAGTATGCCAAAAGGCAAAAAAATTACCATCTTAAAAGAAAAAGCAAGCATCAGAACCAGACTCAGATATGAGAGAGATGTTGGAGTTATCAGACTGGTAATTTAAAACAATTATGGTGGACTTCCCTGGTGGCACAGTGGTTAAGAATCTGCCTGCCAATGCAGGGGACATGGGTTTAAGCCCTGGTCTGGAAGATCCCACATGCCATGGAGTAACTAAGCCCATGCACCACACTACTGAGCCTGTGCTCTAGAGCCTGCAAGCCATAACTACAGAGCCCACGTGCCAAAACTACTGAAGCCCACACACCTAGAGCCCATGCTCCGCAACAAGAGAAGCCACCTCAGTGAGAAGCCCGTGCACCACAACGAAGAGTAGCTCCCACTTGCTGCAACTAGAGAAAGCCTGCGCACAGCAACGAAGACCCAACGCAGTCAAAAATAAATAAATTTTAAAAATAAATAAATAAAACAATTATGATTGATATGCTAAGGGCTCTAATAGAAAAAGTGGACAACATGCCAGAACAGATGGGTAATATAAGCAGAGTGATGGAAACTCTAAGACAGAATGAGAAGAAACTGCTAGAAGTCAGAAAAACTGTAACAAATGAAAAATGTTTTTGATGGGCTCATCACTAGACTGGACATGGCTAAGGAAAGAATCACTGAATTGAAGACTAAGTTGCTATCAATAGCAACTTCCCAAACTGAAACGTGAAGAGAAAAGATGGAACAGAATATCTAGGAACTGTAGGACAATTATAAAAGGTATAAGTTGTGTGTAATGGGAATACCCAAAGTAGAAAGAAAGAAGTATGGAAGGAAGGAAAGAAAGAAGGAGGGAGGGAAAGAGAGAGAGAAAAGGAGAGTGGGCAAGAGGGAAGGAGGAACAAACAAACAGTAGAAATATCTGAAGTAATAATGGCTGAAAGAAATGTTTCTAAAATTAATGACAGACACCAAACCACAGATCCAGGAAGGTCAGAGAGTACCAAGCAGGATAAATAGCAAAAAATCTATATTTAGGCATATCATATTCAACCTGAAGACAAAAAGAAAATCTTGAAAGAAACCAAAGGGAGAAAAAAACACCTTACCTATACAGGAGTGAGGATAAGAATTACACCAGATTTCTCTTAAGAAACATATAAGCAAGAAGAAAGTGGAGTAAATTATTTTAAATGTTGAAAGAAAAACACACATCCTTGAATTCTGTACTCAGCAAAGTTATTCTTCAAAAGTGAAGAAGAAATAAAGACTTTCTTAGACAAACAAAAATTGAGGAAATGTGTCACCAGTAGACCTGCCTGGCAAGAAATGATAGAAATTCTTTAGAGAGAAGGAAAATAGCATAGGTTGGAAACTTAGAGTTACATAAAGAAAGAAGAGTGTTAGAGAATGAATAAATGAAGGTAAAATAAAATCTTCAAGTTTCTTATTCTTAATTGATCTAATAGATAACAGTTGGCTTGAGATAATAATAGCAAATATGAATTTGGTGATTATAGCTTATGGATATGTGAAATGAATGACAGCAGTGTCATAAGGGACAGGAAAGAGGAAGTGGGAATACTAGTGCAGTACCTGAAGTGGTACAGTGTTATTTGAGAGTGGACTTGGACTAGTTCTAAACGTATTTTGCAAACTCTAGAGCAACCACTAAAAAGAATTTGAAAAGATGTATAATTGACATGTCAAGAGAGGAAAGAAAATAGAATCATATAAAATGCTCAAATAAAACCAGCGAAGACAGAAAAAGAGTGAAAGACAAAAAAAAAAAAAAGAAACAAAGAACAAGGGCAATGAATAGCAAACAGAAACATGGTAGATATTAATTCACCTATATCAATAATCACTTTAAATGTGAATGGTCTAAATATACCAGTTAAAGACAGGGATGTCAGGGTGGATAAAGAACAAGACCAAATTAAAAGTTGTCTACAAATCACACGGTTGGGCATCACATAAGAACATCCATGGGTAAGCCAAAAGATGCGTGGGGTGGGGGTGGGGGGCTGTGGTCAGGAGACTTAGGTTTCAGTCTGGTGTATCCACTAACTAGCTGTGTGACTTTTGACAAGTCACTGACATTCTTTGGGCCTCTCTTTATCCTTCTGTAAAACAAAGGGGACTTAGACTAAATTTCTTTAGCTCCCTTACAGCTTGAAATCCAATGCCTCTTTACTAGGATCTGATGAGCAAATGTGGACAGTAAGGGAGGAGGCTGAAGCATCTACTGGTGCTTTTGGTTGGACCACAAGAGACCCAGCTGCAGCCAGCAGGGGTGTGTGCATGAGCATGACAACACAAATCCAAAGTTCTGGCTACTTTGTGAAAACTGAACTCTTGGAGACCACTGGATGGCAGGAATCCCTTACCTGGGTCCATATTTGACTAGGAGAAAATTACAAGAAGTCTGCAAGCAGCTTTCGGGTTGACTTGCAATCTACTGGTAAGGAAGGAGAACAGGTGAGAGAGGAATTCAGGAGGTCTTTGCTGAATGCAAGGGTGTGGAGGGGACAGAGGATTATTACAGCTCCTTGTCTGGCATTCCTGCCCCATCATCATCTTTTCAGACTAAAAGTACCTCACCTTGCCTACTATTGCCCTCTGAGCCATACATACGTCCTCTACAGAACAAAGAGAAAAGGGAAGTTCAAATGTTTCAGTCACAATTTTAAAACTGCTCTTAATCAGGGGACCCCATCCACTGCTACCAGTCCCCAGCCTGTTAGGAATGAGGACACACAGCAGGAGGTGAGCAGGGGGCCAGCGAGCGAAGCTTTGTTTGCCACTCCCCATGGCTCCCCATTGCTGGCATTACCACCTGAACCATGCACGCTCCCCCTCACCTGTGGAAAAACTGTTTTCCACAAACCAGTCCCTGGTGCCAAAAAGACCACTGCTCTTAATGATCAAGATCTTGTTTGCAGCAGCTAGCAAAAGCCCTGTTCATCCTAAGAGATAACCATGGCATGACTTGGTCCATTTTGGCCAAAGGCATGACCATTCTGATGGAAGAAAGTAGAATAGAACCTTTTAAACTATCTTTAAAAACCCAAGGGGATATCAAAGGTAACCTGAATCAATGACTCTGCATTAAGTCAGGGTTGTAGGTCAGTACCCTAGACTGGCAGATCACAGCACATTTTGTACTTTCCCAGGCAGTTCTCTTCCTAGGGTTAAATGATCTGAATTGACTGAATTATTTCCCTCTGATACAGGCATTGTATGGAAGCTGGCCCTTTGCTGATCTTACAGATACCTCTCATCTAGGTCTAAGTGACATTGTTATAAAACTGCAGACCCATAAAGCACTATTTCCACTGGAAAACTGTGGAAAATCTATTATCCCATTAGATGGAAGCCTCCATGAAGGTAAGGATGTGACTGTGTTTGCAAATCATTGTGCCCACTATGCCTAATTCAGTGCCTGCCACATAGTAGGTGCTCAATAAATATTTGCTGAATTAATGAAAAAAAATCCACTACGAATGTGGGCCTGGAGGAAGCATGCTTAGTTCAAATTTGATGATTTATGAAAATACTTTATAAAACTATTCATTCACTTAACAATCACTGAGTATTTTCTATATGATAGGCACAAAAATACAGAAAGGAATGAGGTGGTATGCCAAATCTCATAAAGAAGAGGGGAACGATATTCACTGAGTGCCACTATAAGCTAGGCATGTATTATTCATTATTTCATCCTCCCAGTAACCATGTGAGGTAAATTTTTTTTTTTTTTTTTTTTTGTGGTATGTGGGCCTCTCACCGTTGCGGCCTCTCCCGTTGCGGAGCACAGGCTCCGGACGCGCAGGCTCAGCAGCCATGCCTCACGGGCCCAGCCGCTCCGCGGCATGTGGGATCCTCCCAGACCGGGGCACGAACCCGCGTCCCCTGCATCAGCAGGCGGACTCCCAGCCACTGCACCACCAGGGAAGCCCTGAGGTAAATATTATTAGCTCCTCCCAATTTTTGCAGATGAAGGAACAAAGATGTGCACAAAAGCCTATATCCAGCAAATGGCCTGAATTTATTCAATGACCTGGATACTTTCCTTCACAATATACTTTCCCCCCAAAATAAATTTAAAATCACAGTGTGATGTTCTGTTATGTGATGTTTTGTAAAGGAAACTTAGGTTCTCAAAAATTGAGTTATAAACAAACAGTTTCATTTGGAAAAGAGGTTTAGGTTCTCAAGTTCAAGTTATATATGTCGGAAAAAATTCTGGTAATAGAGGTGCTTTATAACTACATGAGCGTGTACTTGAAGGCTAAAAATAATAAACTGCTTGAACAAAATAAGTGAAAATTACTGAGTTAAGTCCTAAATAGCATCTAAGACCTAAATTAATGAATTTCTAACTTATCATAATCCATCATTATGATAAATAAAGCACAACACTGAACTAAGATTGTTGAAGTCAAAATAAAGTGCAGCATAGTTCCCATTGCCAACAAAAGAACATGAAAACGAGAATCTGCCAGCTGCTCCTTTGTGCAAACAGCTTCCTCCTAGGACCCTGGTGCCTATTCCCAACTGTGCTTGAATTATCCGGTAGATATTCATAATATGAACTGTGATCCCCGAGTGATGTATTGTGCTGGATCCTTTTTGCTTTATGAATGCTCAGACAGGAGGGAAGCCTAAAATTGGGAAATGAATTCTTAGACACAGGGCAACTTAGACAAATGCTCAGGGTCAGGCTGTCTTGTAAGGATGGGAGGCCTGTTGCAGAGGTGACCACCTGACCTGCACGTCTGAGGGTCACAGAGAGGCTCTTGAGTCGCCTGTTTCCCTGGACCCTAAAGCAGTTTTGGGAATTTCCATTTCTTCCTAATGGGTGAAAATACATAGGACTTGAATCATCTGCCCTCATAACACTGGCAGAAATTTTGAAAACAAATTGTTCTCACCCACCCTGCCTGGATCAGATGAGGAATTGGGAAAACAGAGATTCATGATGAAACCAAAATTCCAGCAGCTCAGAAAGTGCCCAAGGTGGTGGGAAATGGCCTAGGACTGGCACACTCCTCAAGGATATGGCCCAATCCTAGTACAGTTGTGACCACATTTACATTTTTATCATGATTTTATAACAACTCTGAAAATAAAGTCATATTCTTATTTTTACAGATGAAGAAACTGGAGATGAGTGAGTCACAGCTAGCAACCATCAGAGTAAGACTTAAATCTTGAGTCTTCCAAATCCACATTGAATAATAGACTTTTCACCACAATCTTAAAGGGTAACTTCAGGAATACGTGTTGTAGAAGCAGTGGTTTTGGAGTCAGAACTGCGTTTGCCTATCTGGATGTACCATTTTTAGCCAGATAATTAGGTAAGTTCTTTAACTTCATTAAGCCTTAGTTTCCTCATCTGTAAAATGGGGGCATGCATAACACCTAGCTTGTGGGGTTACTGTGAGGATCAAAGGTGATATGCATAGAGCATGCTCAGCACAGAACTTGGCCCTCATCAGAGCTGGACAGATGTTGAGGGTTTCGGGTCATGTTTAGGGCATGGACTCTGGAGGGAGGAATTTCCTTACCTCCTCTGTAGTTTAGCATGCCTTGGTGCTCTAAGGCCCCCAGGAACATTTTATAGTATCTAAAGCTACAAGGATAAAAAGTTGACACAGGCAGGGAGTGCTTGGGCCTAGAGTGGGCATGGAGGATGTCCACCCCACTGGGTGCCTCCTCCCACACTGCCACCTGCTCTAGGTCCCTACGGCAGCAAGGACCCTCCATCCCCACCTGGAAAGCCATGGAGTTGGCAGCGGCCAGAAATATCCTCAGGGGCAGCTTGGCCTTGTAGGACCTGTGGCTCCACAAGCGATGGGCACCAGCTGTCACACCCAGAGCAGTCAGGAGGAAGCAGAAGTAGGCTGCAAGACACAAGCAGGGAGAATGTCAGCAGATGTCAGTGCTTTTAAATTTCCCCCAACTTTTTTCTCTCCTGAATAGGAACCTGTGTGAAATGGTATCAGGGGAAGAATCTGCAATGTGAAGAATCAGTAACTTGGGGAAATGCAGACTTTTTATTGATTTGTAGCTTTCCAGTACAGGTGGAAGTGGAGAGAACTTTCCTCAAGAAACTTTGACCTTGGAACATTTTTTCTATATCAAAGGAATCTTCTATTTGCAAATGTTTCTTGCCAGTCTGGATACAAAATCACAACCATATTAGTGTGCCTTTGTAATTCTTACACATCCACTCTCGGTGGAGCTGAGATAGCTCTCTATCTTACTTCTTAATTGGTACCCATGGCAGGATGAGTTCTATGAAGAGTGTACTTCTAAACAACAGTGCCCGTTTTCAGTGCCCATTTTCAGGGCTTCCTTGGTTTGAAGGAACTCAAGCCAGACTTAAAGCAATGAAGTCCGGCTCAGGGCCAGTAAGAATGAGGCTAAAACTGACACCAAGGACAGCTGAGATTTGTCTTCTAGAGCTCCTCACTTATACCATCACTATGACTGAGCTGGTAAAGATGGCCGGGGGGGAATTTTTTTAGAGCCAAACTACAGTGGAGCTTATTATCTGTCACACGTTTAAATATATTATCTCTAATCCTTATAAAATGTATTAGCATCTCATGTTACAGTTGAGGAACTGGCTCTCTGAGAGTTAAATCCTGCATATAAACCCAGGTCAGCCTAGTTCTAAAGCCTCTGCCCATGTTGTCCCTAGGTGGTGGTGTTGATTTGCTCTTTATACGACACTTGGGAAAGGTTGAGTGCGCGGTAGGAAGGAGACCCCAAGGGACCAAAAAAATCACAACTCCTAAGATTATTACAACTACTCTAGTGGTTTTAAAGCAATGTTCCCACACAACGCTAAATGTCTTACTTGGATTATCTTATTAAAACACATCAAACGACCCTTATAGGGTTTGTATTATTATTAGGACCATTTTACAGTTGAGAAAACAAAGGTTTAAAGAACTTAACTAATTTCCCAGTGTCACAAGGTTAGGGAGTGTCTTTGCTAAGAGCCAAACCCAAGTCTGTCTGAACCAAGAGCAGAGTACCTGCCCTCTGTACTCTCCTTTGTCTCAGGGAGACATCAACCAGGTAAATGGTTAGTTTTATCTTCACTTCTCTACACCCTACACCTTTAATATTGGATCTCAATTTAAATTCAAATGTGAGCTGCTTCCTTACTTGAGGCGAGAGCCCTAAACCAGGCTATACGTAGGCAGGATCAGGCTTACACACAATCCTACACAATTTCTTCTGGCACTTAGCACATACAAGGCCCTCCATAAAGAAGTGCCAAAGACCAAGTGACCAGCTGTGAGTACATCCCTGAGCAGTTGTGAATGGTACCCAGGCCAAGTTCTTAGGGAACCCTCCGTAGGACTTCTTTGGGAGAATTACTAGGGTAACATCAGTGTCGATACACATATTTACAGGGAGCACACTGTTACATCTTCCAAAAGTCAAGTCTGACTAATCTTGATCTCAATCCATATGTATATGGTCTAAGAACTAGACTCACCCTCGGCACTAAGATTAATGAGTATGAGTACATGTGGTTTTCATGAACTTGAAAAATCATTCCTTCTTTGAAAGGTTAAAAACAAATAACAACAATCTGCCCATAAATCACAGAAAGTAGCAGTAAATAAAAAGCTCTGACCTTTTTTGTTATTGTAATTTAACCTTCGTCATGAGTCCATGAAATGGACAGCTATTTTCCATGTCATCCCTGGCCTTCATGGCTCTGCTAATAACTTTTTTCCAACTGTCAAGCAGTTAGGGAACAAGTGAAATCTATAATGGAAAAATTCAATGTGAGCCTTTCTTTGCCAGTGGACTAAGACACTGGACCTTGGCTATAATAAGATGAATTCCCAGACTCCATGAAATATATTGGCCAAATGGAATCTCTCCAATCCATGGTTCCCAGACAGGGCCTTACCACAGACTATGGCATTGTCTTGTCCTTTTTAGGATCTCCAATATTTCAGGGGTCATTTACATGGTTGGTCTGTGCATGTCTGGGCCACTGACAATGGGCTCGAGTCAGAGCCTGTACTGGGCAGTAGTGGCTATTGGTTTTTCATGGTCTTTCTTTTGGCAACATGAATGTGGCTGTGTGACCCAGGGCTGGCCTAGCATTATATCCCATCTTCCTTGTCCTGGGAATAAACACCTGACCCAACTTTTCTCTCTTCTGGCTTAAAGACTAAAGGTCACAAACCAATGCATGATTGTAATAGTAAAGAATGAGGCCCAGAAAGCAAGTCGTGAAGATGATGGACAGAGCTAGCTCCACAAGAGCTAGAAGGATAACTGCCTGCATTGAGTCACTGGTTGCAGGCCCTGGAGTTCTATAGCTCTTCTTTTGATCCTGTGGGCCTCCCCAGTATTTCTCCTAGTGATGTGAGCCAACAAATTCCCTTTTCTTGCTTAAGCCAGTATGCACTGGATTTCTGATACTAAAATTCTGCAGAATCTCTAGGAAAGAAAGCAACCTTCTGTTCACAGTCCAAATGAGGATAAACTGCAAAAACCCTGGGCTGGATGTGAGGCTTTATGGCCTGTTCCATTAAAAGGACTCAGTTTTCCTATTTTGACAGGGCTAATACGAGACGTTCTTAACCTGTCTTCTATGATGTTTGTGGAAATTAATATCCAAACAAGTTCTGATGAATTCTGGCTAGCTGGCTCTAAGGTATTAAAGTGCTCAGACACAGAAGTGATGATTTCAGAAAAAACAAAAAGGAGTAATAAGCAGTGCCAATAACTTCACCAAGTGACTTTCACCTCATAGAGAAAGGTGCTAAAGCAATAGAAACCAGAATCACAAAATTACAGAACAGTAAGCGACAAACATGTTGGTCTGTATGCAAGTAAGTGTCACCAATTCTAGTTATCTGAAGCCAAAAAGAAATGTATTAAAAAGATACTGAGTAGGGCCTTCCCTTGTGGTCCAGTGGCTAAGACTGCACACTTCCAATGCAGGGGGCCCAGGTTTGATCCCTGGTCAGGGAATTAGATCCCACATGCTGCAACTAAGAGTTTGCTTGCCACAATGAAGATCCCACGTGCTGCAACTAAAACCCAGTGCAGCCAAATAAATAAATAAACAAATATTTAAAAAAAAAGAAAAAGATATTGAGTAGCCTACAGAACTCATGGGAAAGTTGCAGGATAGGGCTTTTGTTCACAGCCTCCAAGATGGTCCCAACACTCCCCACCTCCTGGCATTCACAGCCTTGTGTAGTCTCCTACCCTTGAGTAACTTGCTTCTAACCAAAAGAACATAGTAACATTGAGGGAATATCCGTTCCATGATTAGGTTACAAAAGATATGATTTCTGTTTTGCTAGCAGATGCTCTCTTCCCTTGGGCCTGGTGAAGTAAGCTGCCATGTCAGGAAGGCCCAGATGGCAAGGAACTCACGGTTTCCTACAGCCACCAGCCAGTGAGGAAATGAGGCTCTCAGTTCAACAGTCCTCAAGGAACCGAGTCCTGCCAGCAATGGTGTAGTTGAGCTTGGGAGTAGTTCCTTCCCCAGCTGAGCCTTCAGTTAAGACCACAGCCCTGGCCAACACTTTGCTGCCTTATGAGAGATTCTGAAGCAGAAGACCCCGCCTAGTTGTACCTGGACCCCTGCTCCACAAAAACTATGAGAAAGTGAATGCATGTTGTTTTAAACTGCTAAATATTGGGGTAATTTGTTCTGCAGCTGTAAGTAACTAATGCAAGACTTAAGTAGGAAACTTCCCTCGAGGGAAGGAAGGCACAGTTTAAATCCCAGTTTAAGAAGAGTTTGCCACCTACAGGAACAGAAAGTAGATTCACATTGCATGGGGCTGGGGACAAGGAGGAGAAGTGGGGAATGACTGCTAGTACAGGGTTTGGGGGTAGGGAGTGTTAAAAATGGTTGGGAATTGGGCTTCCCTGGTGGCGCAGTGGTTGAGAGTCCCCCTGCCGATGCAGGCGACACGGGTTCGTGCCCCAGTCCAGGAAGATCGCACATGCCGCGGAGCGGCTGGGCCCGTGAGCCATGGCCGCTGAGCCTGCGCGTCAAGAGCCTGTGCTCCGCAACGGGAGAGGCCACAACAGTGAGAGGCCCATGTACTGCAGGAAAAAAAAAAAAAGAAGTTTGGGAATTGATTTTGGTGATAGTTGCACAATCCTGCGAATATACTAAAAACCAATGAATTGCACACTTTAAATAGGTGAGTTGTTTCCAAATTCTCTCTTCCCTCTCTTCCCTTTCTCATATTTTTCTTCCTTTTTTTCCCCTCCACAAATTAGAGGCCTTTGAGATAATAAGGTAACACTTATTAAGCATGTGCTCTGCATCAGGCATGCTTACATATATTAACCTATTTAATCTTCACAACCACCCTATGAGGTAGATGGGGACAGTTATTATCACCATTTTATTTATTTATTAATATTTTAATTGACATATAGTTAATTTACAATGTTGTGTTACTTTCTGGTGTACAGCAAAGTGATTCATATATATATATATGAATATATATACATATTCTTTTTCAGACTTTTTCATTATAGATTATTACAAGCTACTGAATATAGTTCACTGTGCTATACAGTAGGTCTTTGCTGTTTCTCTATTTTATATATAGTAGTGTGTATAATACTTCTTAAAATAACCTCCTTTCATTCACCTTCAAATACTTTGCACACATAAGATCATTGCAATCCCTATTACGGGAGTGATAAAATGAAAAGATCAGTATTTGGGAACAGAGTGCAAAAAGAAGTTGGTTCCCATGCTTTCTTAAACCAGTGCACAGTAAAAGTCCAATTAAAAAAAGAAAAATGCACCACACTGCATAACAGTGTCAGAAAGGAGGCTGGAGAAGGGAGCCTACTCTCACTGCATGCCTGCCACAGACCGTCACTTTACCAATATATCTAATTTTATTGTTTTATTCCTATGAGGTAGATATCCTAATCCCCATTTTACAGATGGGCAAAACTGAAGCCCAGAGCCATTAAGTAAATGCCTCTGGATCTCACAACGACAGAGCTGGGGCCCAAAGGCCAGCTCAGTGCAGCCCCGAGCCCTCTCCTCCGGTGCAGTGGTCCTCAGCCCTGGCAGCGCATTGCAGTCATCTGGCATCTTTAACAGCCGCGAGGCCCATGGGGCCCAGTGAGTCAGAAATGAGGGCCGGTAGAGCGGGCACCTCTCTCCACAGGTGATTCTGATGCACTACCGGGCCTGAGAAACCGCTGCCCTATAAGGTACATCCTCCCTTAGAGACCATCTGGTCCCATCCCCTGAATTTACAAATGGAGAAACCCAGATCCAGAGTGTATTGTGCTCCCTCCAACACACCCCCCGCCCCCCCCCCCCCCCGCCCCGAGCTGACTCCCACGGGGCTTCGTAAATGCTAAGCACCTCCGGATCAGGAGAGACCCGCTTGCCCTTTTGTGTGAACTCGGGCCGTTTGCACTCTTCTCCTGGCGGCTCCCTTTGATAGTGCGAGCTGCTCGCCAGGCCCTCCACAGAGTCGTCTTTGATATCCAAGCCCCGGGCTGGCGGGCAGGCGTGCAGGGGGGCTCCAACAGGAGGACACGAAGCACAAAACATGTGCGGACCTGTCTTCAACCGAGGAAAGGGAAGAGGCGAGGCGGAGGAAGGACGCAGAGGGCCAAGGCTCCTGGGGACAGGGCCACATGGGGGGTGGGGTGGAGCCTGTGTGGGAGAAGACAACGCACTTAGATATCTGCCTTTCCCGCCAGCTTCAGTGTTTTCAAAGTCACACTTGGGCTCTGGCCAACAAATGACTGTTTCTCTTCTCCAGTCCTTCTGAGATTTGGCAGATAAATGGAGAAAGACAGACAGAGCCATAGATGGATAGACAGATACACATAGAGATACAGAGATACATATAAGTAAATGATGGGCCTTATGTCATAATGGTTAAGATGAACCTGGGATTGAATCCCTGATGTATCACTTATCAGTGTGACTTAATCTCTAAACCTTGTTTTTTTCATCCATAAAGGGGGGAAAATAGTACCTGCCCTATGGGCTTGTTGTAAGGATAGAAAGAAGTAATGCACATAAAATGTTAGCCAGGCCTGACAAGCAGCATTAGCATATGTTCTTGCCCTGGTTATGCCTGGTTACGCCCAAGGGTAAACTATCCCTTTCCCAGCTAACCCCCTGTGAAGACTCCCACGCTTTTCATTACTCTAAGCCGGAGGTTCTCAAGCAGGTGGGCAATTTTGCCTGCTCCCCTTCCTGGGACATTTAGCAAAGTCTCCAAGACAATCATTAGTTGTCACAATGCAAAACATGAAGGGTGCTACTGGCACCCTTCTAGTGGGTGGAGGCCAGGGATGCTGCTGAGCACCCTGCAATGCCCAGATGCTGCCTACAACAAAAAGGTACCACTACCAAAAAGTCAACAGTGCCGAGGTAGAGAATCCTGCTCTGGTTTCTTGGGAACGTTCTTCTTGAAATCTGGTGTGACTTCACTGGCCTTGCTTCCTCACATCTCTCTGGTTTCATGGGGGAGCTGTAGGAGTAACTCACATCTCATATATCATATCATATATCATAGCTCAGCAAAGCATAGCATATCATATCATAAACAAGCTGAAAACAAAGAAGTCGGAAGAAAGAGCAATAATATTTTAAGTCATTGATTCCTGAACTTTAAAGTGCCAGGGGACCTTGTTAAAATGCAGATGCTGGGCCCTACTCCCAGAGATTCAGTAGGTCTGGGGAGAGACCCACGAGATTTGTTTCTAACAAGTTTGCAGGTTTGCTGATGTTGTTGGTCCAGGGTCTGAGTGTTTAGCTGACCCACCAGATGTGAGAAAGAAGGACTGACAAGGGACTGCAGCCACAGGGCAAGGCCCTCTCATGAGATGGTGTTACAAAGGATTGCAATTAGACCTTATGTCCTCCCGTTAAAGGTTTGGGTTTACAAAGTTCGAGATTCCGAGGCCATTTCCTCCTAGGTGCTATTTCAACACTTCACTCGAAATCAGAACATTTTCAGGCTCTTGAAAACTGTGGGCTTAGAAGCAAAGGGTTTCTTTTTACTATTAAAACCTGCTAAATTCTATCTTTTTATTTTTAATTGAAGTAGAGTTGACTTACAATGTTGTCTTAGTAATTCTATCATACGTAGCAATAACCAACAGCCCCTCTTTGCAATCCCCACCCCCTTCCACTCTGCCCCCTTCTGCTGTGCTGCACATGGGCTGCAGGAAGATAGGTGCTCCATTCTGGAAGTGCCCACATCTTCTAGGAAGATTCAATGGAAAGGGAATGGAACAGGAGGGCGAAGATATATTTCATGCATTTTACAGGTACTGCCTGTTTTCTTCAAGCATCCTTCCTGCCTTCAGTCAGGTCCACTTAGACTGTTCTGAAGTCCTGGGCAAATCCTACTTTTCCGGGTTGATTTACAGCATATATGACAATTAGAATGAAAGCCACAGCAGATCACTAACAACCATAAAATTATAGCATAGCATGTTACCACTCTGCTGTTGCACCGCAGTATCTATAATTCAAACAAAAAACCAAGGAAGAATTCGGGTCTTTTAAACGACCTCATTCTGTATCCACAGGTCTCACTTCAGGCACTCAGGCTAGACCAGGAATCCCTGTTAGATGCTCTCTGGCCCTCTGTGTTTTCCAACATGGCAATCATCACTTTGTAATGAAATACGGAATTGTTCATCTAATGCCATCTTCCCATCTAAAACATAATGTCCAGGAGGGCAGGGATCATGTATGTCCTTCCACGTATTCTCAGCTGGTACCTGTGAAACTAACTTAGCTGGAGAAAAATATGCAACCATGCTGATTGGTTTCACTTTAAAATTCATGAACCTTTAACCTTAACTGGGCTTTAGTATTACCCAGAAATCATAGTACTTTCCCCTGGTCCATATGTTCTCCCTCTCTCCTAGATGTCTATTTCATACCTGCTCCAATCACCTCACCTCCCAAAATCTCCTTCCCCCTCCCCGTCTGATAACTTTGCTTCTGTTTGAGAATAGCAGAACCTCCTCAGGCCCTACCACCTCTAGCCACCCTCCAGCATCCGAGCCTGTGCACCCTGCCATTCCTGCATTCCTACAGATGGCCAGTCCACGTGCCCTTTAAGGCTGGCCCTTCCTTGTGCATCGTATCCCCTCCATCCTACCCAATTGCTCTGCCATTTCCCTTCTCTCTGCATCATCAATATCCTCCCTCCATATTATTCCTGTGGCCTATAGCCAAGCTGTTATTTTTCTCATTTCAAAAAACAAAATTAAAAAACCTCTCTTGACGCCCTTTCCCTATCTAGATCCTATTCCATTTCTCTGCTTCCCTTCACACATAATTCATTGAATGGATTGTCTCTTAATTGTGGATAACAGGTCTTCACTTCCCATTTTCTCTTAAGCCCATTCAATTAGGATTTTGCCCTTCTTTCATCCCCAACCCAATCAAAACTGCTCCTATCCAGGTCCAAACAAGACAGATGTGGTCCCTTTCCTTGTGGGCAGTCTCTAGATGGATATTAAGCAAATCATTATGTGGGTGATGAACACAATGAAAGAGAGACAGAGGTGCTACAGGAGTCCCTGAAGGAGGGACTGGCATTCCAGGTAGAGGTGATGTGTGAGCAAAGGCATGGAGGTGTGAAGGTTCCTGGGAGGAGCACTGCCAAGTGTTTGGGTCTGACTCCTGGGAGGGGGTGTGGGGTGAAATGAAATGCAAAAACCAGGCAGAGGCCTGACCAGAAAGGCATATATGTGATACTAAAAAGAGATATTTGATCTTGAGGACAAGAGGGTACCACTAAAGAATGTTACATGATCAAATTTAGAATAACAGAAAGTGTTGTGTTAGATGGATTCTAGTGGGCTGAAATGATCACTTGCGCTAGATAGTCTCCATGAGCCCCTGCAGACACATACTCTCCCTTCTCATGCTGCTCTGTGCCCTAGGAGGCTGGCCACTATAGGCTGTACCAATGGGCTCCTTCTGGGGCTGGGCTAGCTGCATCAGAATTACTTGAGGAGCTTTAAAATCTATACACATCTTCTAGAACCTTATACTGATGAGGCAGGGGTTTGTAACCCCAGGTGATTCAGTTATACAGCCAAGTATGGGAGTGATGGACAAGGACAGTGCTTCTTAAACTAATGTGCCTATAAATCACCTAGGGATTTTATTAAATTGCAGATACTAATCCAGTAGGTCTGGGTAGGGCCAGAGATTCTACATGTCCTTCAAGCTCCCAGGTAATGCCACTGCAGCTATCCCAGGGACCACACTTTGAGTTGCAAGACACTGGCCAATTCCTGCAGAGACTCATTTAGGACCAAGGAAAC
Source organism: Delphinus delphis (assembly GCF_949987515.2). Lineage (NCBI taxonomy): Eukaryota > Metazoa > Chordata > Mammalia > Artiodactyla > Delphinidae > Delphinus > Delphinus delphis. The sequence goes on along the minus strand of NC_082687.1, from coordinate 41,010,306 downwards.
CTAGCTTCTCCTCTTGGCTTGTGATGCAAGCAAAAGGATTTTTAGTGACAGAAGCCCAGGATGGAAGTCTCATCTCCCTACCCGCAGCCTATGCTTGCTCTTCCTACATTCTCTTCCTGCTTTCTTTCTTTCCTCAGGCACAGAGTAAAAAAGTTTATTTCATGTAGAAATAAACGCTAATGTTCATTGCAGCTCTATTTACAATATCCAGGACTTGGAAGCAATCTAAATGTCCATCGACAGACTGAATGGATAAAGAAGATGTGGCACATATATACAATGGAATATTATTCAGCAATAAAAAGAAACGAAATTGAGTTATTTGTAGTGAGGTGGATGGACCTAGAGACTGTCATACAGAGTGAAGTAAGTCAGTAAGAGAAAAACAAATACCGTATGCTAACACATATATATGGAATCTAAAGAAAAAAAAATGGTTCTGAAGAACCTAGGGGCAGGACAGGAATAAAGATGCAGATGTAGACTGAGGACACAGGGAGGGGATAGGGTAAGCCGGGAGTGGCATGGACATATATACGCTACCAAACGTAAAATAGATAGCTAGTGGGAAGCAGCCGCATAGCACAGGGAGATCAGCTCGGTGCTTTGTGACCACCTAGAGGGGTGGGATAGGGAGGGTGGGAGGGAGACACAAGAGGGAGGAGATATGGGGATATATGTATATGTACAGCTGATTCACTTTGTTATACAGCAGAAACTAACACACCATTGTAAAGCAATTATACTCCAATAAAGGCATTAAAAAATAAAAATAAATAAAAGAACTATGGCTGAAGACCATCTGTGCATTGAGGCACCTTCACACCTTGGTGAGAGAAGAGGTCTGATTAAAGAAAAAAGGGTCCCTTGATAGGAATAAGAATTTGTTAAACAGAACCTTAGGAGTCCGTAATCATTACATAATGGTGTTGACAACTGAATGGTTAAGGGAAGGGAGTGGAAGAGTTTATTCTTTTTGTTCTTAAGAAAATGTCAAAGACTAACACTGCTCTGCGTCCAGTCCACTTCTAAAAATAGTTGGCATCTAATGAAAGTGGCCACACGTATGAGAAGAGCTATATTTGGAGCTGTCGATCATTTAACGTTTTACTAAAAATGCAACAAACAAACAAAAATCAAAGTTATTTTATTATTTTATGATCTATCAATATTTCTTCAGTACTACACCAAAGCAAGCCCCTGAGAGATAACTATTCCAGAGCATAAACTAGTTCAGACTGGAATCTTTCCAGTGTGGCTTCCAGCTCCCTCGATGCCTTCTTACTTCCTTGTTCAAAACCTCTTTCTCTCCCTCAAATGACACAAAGCTTCTGGGGGGTGGGGGGGGTGATCATTTATTAGGCGTGGGAATCAGAGCTCGCTGGAACAGCTCACAGAGAACACTGGCTTCTTACACAGAGGAGTGAGGAGGTGCACAGGTAAATCAGTGAATTCACAGGTCAGTCGCCTGTCTATCTTTTCCTAGCTGGTGGGGGGCAATACCATCTTACTCTTTCTTAGTCTTAGTTTTCTTATCTATGAAACACACAAACAAACAAAAGACTATCTCAAAAGGTTATCATGAGATAAATGAAAATATATATATAAGGTTTTAGCAAAGAGTAATATCTTAATAAACATTACTGAAAACACCATTATTCTTACCACTAGGCAAAGATTTTCAGACTGAGGCTGGGAGACCAGGAAGCAGGGTCTTCAGAGGAAAGGAGGCCCCAGGTCTCAAGAGCAACTCTTTTCCTTAGCCTGATCTTCAGTCCTCCCAGGTTCTTGGAGGTGAATTTGGGAAGAGCGAGCACGGTTCATGATACAGGATAACTCCCATCATCCTCTCTGTCTCCCTCTCTCACAATCAAGATCAAGACACAACTATCAAAATCAGAATTAGAGATAATTGAATACAAAGAGAATAATGCACTGCACTATGGGCACACTGACTTTCCTTTTCCATTAATTATTCAGTTGTGATTTTTCTCTTGGGCAGTAAATGTGTGTCTGTGTGCGTGTGTGTGTGTGTGAGAGAGAGAGAGAGAGAGAGAGACGAGAGAGAGAGGAATTCATATTCTTCATATTGTTATAGATATGCTTCATATCGTGTATGCTCATTAACGTCTCTGACCATAAATGGGAAACTGTAATATCAAAAATGACAGTCTCGCTGAAGGAAGACTAAAATTTAGAAACAGCACCCAAACTGGTCATTTTGGGAGAAGTGGAAAAAAGAAGGATTTCTGCCCTTATCATCTGAATTATCTGGGTACTTATGAGTTACCATTCTCTCTCTCTTCTAACAAGCAATTTCCCTAATAGAATTAGGACAGCCAATGGTTGAAGCCCGGCCCAGAGGTTTAGGCAGGAGTCAGCAGGCCTGTTAGCAGCAGTGAAGCATGAAGATGTGTCACCCAGGCCCTCAGAGGGCTGAGCACTGAGCCCTGGAGGGGTGTGTTGGAGGAAAGTTTGACAGGAGAAGCCCAAAGCACCAATATTGCTTTGATGTCTGAGCCCTTTAAAGGGCTGGGAATTAAAATGAAGTGGAGGGGAAACGTCCCGGGAGGCATAGCTTTCTCTCTGTCTTCTTCCTCCTCAAGGATGTCCTCTCCCTCCTCCCCCCTCTTCTGACCAGAGAAGGGGCCTCCCCGGGGCTCCGTGTGAACACACTGGGCTTGGAACAAACATCCCCCATGGAGCAGAGCAGGCCAAGGACAGAGACAGAACACGTTTGGCAGTGAGGTGCCTTGGTGCCCCCAAAGGGAAAATTGACAAAACACAGTCCTTCCAACGTTGACCACACTAATGTTTCTGCCTTAAATAGAAGAAAAGAGTTACAATTTTAATAAGACAGCATTCTATCAAGATACCAAGAAATCCTCTTCGATTCTCTGATTGGGGACCACATCATCGGGGCAGCCTGACCTAGTTCACGAACTCCGGTTTCAAGGGCTTCCTTCACACGTTTTTATTCCTGCCAAGTCTCTGTAAATTGCTGTGAATAGCCCAAGGCAGATGTTTTTCTTTGCAGCAAAATCCAGGGCCTGATTTTCTGATCCTCACAGGTTTTGAAGCAAAAAATCCAACCTCATTTTATGAGTTGCCTTAGCAAAATATCACCATTCCTTCCTTCCTTCCTTCCTTCCTCGATAAGCATGTAGCAGCACCTTCGGTGTGCCCGGCTGTCTGTAAGGTACCCAGTATGGAAACGGTCAACATCCCTCCCCCAGGAGCCTCACAGACAAACTGGCAGCCCTCAGGCCACCATCAGCCCACAGATATTTTGAAAAACTGATCCAACAGTTAAAAATAGAGGATTCCAAGATTTAAAATCTCTATTTCTAGCTTCTCCTGAAAGATGGAAAGACCTGGCAACACCAGGCCACCTCATTTTCCTGAGTGGTAACGTTTTACCGGAGCTAAATGCTCTTCCCTTGAGACCTCGCCCCACTCACCCCGTACCCAGGTACACACTAGGATCAACCCTCTTTGTTTATCACCCGCCCAGCCCCTGAGCTGGGGCAGAACCAGGGCCTTGTCCATTAGGCACTGAAGACACAGCACTGATAAGCCCACAATACATTTTCTTTGGAAGGAAAACGAATATAATAGTAAATGTATAATAATGAATCCAGCCTAGGTTATATTTGTCTTTGCACCCACATAGGTGTAAGATATAATTTCTAATTTTTTTGATGGCGGAAGGGGCCCACAATGGCAAAAATCATAACTCGCTAAGTATAGCTGAGTTACATCAACTCCTGACTTGGAAAACTGGTGATTAAAAGGGAAAGGTTTAAGCATTTACCCTGTCTTTTTAGAAAGAACTAAAATTCATTCCCAGGGGCCTTCCCTGGTGGCGCAGTGGTTGAGAGTCCGCCTGCCGATGCAGGGGACACGGGTTCGTGCCCCAGTCCGGGAAGATCCCACATGCCGCAGAGCGGCTGGGCCCGTGAGCCATGACCGCTGAGCCTGTGCATCCGGAGCCTGTGCTCCGCAACGGGAGAGGCCACAACAGTGAGAGGCCCGCTTACCGAAAAAAAAAAAAAAATTCATTCCCAGTTGATAAGGGAAAGCTCTTCTTTTCAAAAGAGTTCCAGCTAACAAATGTAGATTTGGGGAGGAAACCAGCCTTCTGCAACCCCCGGTTACCCCATGTGCTACGTGGTGGGCACAACACCCCTAACCCTCCCTCTAGGACCCAGGCACTCATTTCTCCAACTACTGGAACTGTTGGTACCTAACAGCTCACAGCTGAGTCTTCCTTCCCCCAAGGAACAAAGCTGCCCAGCCCACAGTTATAACACACCCCGCCCTGGGGGCAGCCTGCAACCAATGCTTAGCTGATAAAGGGGTACAAAGGCCTGGCCCTTTGCCACCATTTGCATCATCTCTGAAGGACCATCTAGTTCCGGAGCTGCCTGAAGCATAGGCTGAGGCCCCAGCATTGCAGCATAGCTTCTCCCCTTTTCTTCCAGATGTTACCAAGCACAGTTGCTGATAAACTAGTACACGAATCTGCCTCTCAGAATCTGTTTCCCAAAGAACCCAACCTAAGACCCCAATAAATGAATAATGGATTCTGGCAAGACCATCAGTGGGTGCTGTTATGGGTTGAACTGTGCCCCCCCAAAATTCATGTATTGAAGTCCTAACCCCCAAGTGCCCCCAGAATGTGACCTTTTATGGAGACAGGTCTTTACAGATGGACTCTGTAAAGAGTGGGCCCTGAACCAATATGACTGGGTCCTTAGAAGACGAGGAAATTTGGACACACAGGCACACAAAGAGGGAAGGTGATGTAAAGGTACACCGGGAGACAACCACCTGCAAGCCAAGGAGAGAAGCCTGGAACAGATCCTTCCCTCAGAACCCTGAGGAGGAACCAACCCTGCCAACATCTTGATTCCAGCCTTCTAGCCTCCAGAACTGTGAGACAATAAATTTCTGTTGCTTAAGCCACCCAGTCTGTGGTACTTTGTTACGGCAGCCCTAGCAAACTAATACAGATACTAAACTCATTAGGTCAAAGGATTGTTGGGAAGCAGGATATCCCCAAGATGTCAAAGCATCATCCCCCAGACTGCTTACTAATTGTAAAGGGGAAAATAAAATTTTACAAAGGAGGAATCTGGCACTTAACCAAGAGATGAAATTTAGCATCAGGAATAGTGGAAGAACTTGACATTGGGTGCCCTTTGATGTGATAAATATGAAGCACATCACATCATCCTTGAGAAATTATTGCCAAAAATGCTCAACTTTAATCTCAATATGCTTTTATACCAGCTCCCAGTATACAGAAAATAAGGGAGAAAAGGAAACAATCAGACAATTCAAAATGTGGGACCTTCTACAGAAAACTGGCCTGGTCTCTTCAAAATGTCAATGTCAAAGGTGAGAGTTTGTTCTAAAGACAGAGAACAAATAACAGTCAAATGCAATGCAATAAGCTTGACAGAATATGCGTTCAAAAAAATCAATTATAAAAGATATTTTGAGAACAACTGGAGAAATTTGAATTTTAACTAGACAGATTGTTACTAAGTTATGATAATGTCTTTATTTTAAGAGGATACATGTGGAATTATTTAGGAATAAAGGGCCATAACATCTGCAACTTACTTTTTTTTTTTTTTTTTTTGTGGTACGCGGGCCACCGTTGTGGCCTCTCCCGTTGCGGAGCACAGGCTCCGGACGCGCAGGCTCAGTGGCCATGGCTCACGGGCCCAGCCGCTCCGCGGCATGTGGGATCTTCCTGGACCGGGGCACGAACCCATGTCCCCTGCATCGGCAGGCGGACTCTCAACCACTGCGCCACCAGGGAAGTCCTGCAACTTACTTTTAAACGACGGAGAAAAAATTGTAGATAAAGCAAATGTGGTAAAATGTTAATAATTGTTGAATCTGGTAGTAGATGTGCTGGTGTTTACTGTATTATTCTTTAGAATTATCTGTGTTTGAAAATGTTCAGATTAAAAGTCTGCAGGAAACAAATGTCACTGAGAGTCAATACACAGATACTAAATTTCACCTTTCTTCTTTTGCTTCACACATTAAAAACACCAACCAGTGGAACACAGAGGACCAGCACGTAAAAATATGGGTTAAACTTTGCTTTGTGCTGGCTTTATGATACTCAAGGGATTAAATATATGCATACTTCTTCCTGCCCACAATTAAGTAGGCCCTAAAATAAGCTGGAAAGACAAAGTCAGATTAAAAAAGAAATAATGTAAAAAGATATACATGTGGCTATGTTTCTGTCTTCTCTGGTCCTTTCTGAGTCTCAGTTTCCACATCTGTAAGTGGGGAGAATAAAACAAATCTGGAAGGCCTGTTTTTAGGATTAGAGATGAGGAAAGTCCAGTGCCTGACCAACAGTAGATAGGTGATAAATATCCTCAGAACTGCTGGTATTATTGTGACTGTGAGTGGTGGCAGCAGCCAGTGGCAGCAGGAAGACAAGAACCCAGACATTCTGGCCCCAGAGCCTGTCCTCTGGCTCAGCGGTCCCCAACCCCTGGGCCACGGATCAGTACTGGTCCGTGGCCTGTTAGGAACCGGGCCGCACAGCAGGAGGTGAGCCACGGGCGAGTGAGCGAAGCTTCATGTGTATTTACAGCCGCTCCCCATTGCTCACATTGCCTCCTGAGCTCCGCCCCTGTCAGCCTTACGGAGAGTTGTATAATTATTTCAATATACATTACAATGTAATAATAACAGAAATAAAGTGCACAATAAATGTAATGCACTTGAATCATCGCGAAACCATTCTCCTCCACCCCCAGTCCATGGCAAAACCGTCTTCCATGAAACTGGTCCCTGGTACCAAAAATGTTGGGCACCGCTGCTCCAGGCGGTACTGGGCTGTACGGCCTCTGAGAGAAACTATACATGACATTTTCTTCCAATGAGCACAATAAAGGTAACCTCTCCCATGCAGAGAAAACTGGGGACACATTTTGTTTACATATCAGATGGTGCACTTCGTATTTAGGATAATAATCAGGAAGAATTCAAGAGGGGTTTCTTGAAGGCCTATTTTAACAGAAAAAGAAAAACCAAGTCAGAATAGTTCCACAAGAAGGAGGCCAAAGTTCTCCTGTGATCTATGTCAAGACCCTGGAATGTTTTATTGCTTTAGAAAAATAACTTCCCTGAGCTTTAGAAAGAAATAAATCTTTCCACTTCACATGCAATGTAGATGATGTTAGTCTATTCTCAGTGTTGAAGGAACTGAAGGACAAAGGCTTTTTCGTGTTTCGAATAAAACCTTGAATGTGAATTCAATTCAAACCCCAAGAGAGCTGTCACTCCCCATCAGCCAACACTAACTTTCCGAGGGTAAAACCCAAACCTGAGTTTTCTTTTCATTTCACCATCAACTACGCACAGTACCTCAGTGGCACCTTTTAGTCTCGTCAAGCAAACAAAAATGACAGCTTTGGGTGGCACTGGTATTTGTGTTTTTTCCCATTTGTTATTGTGACAGCTTTAGCTCATCCATGAAAATTCTAAGACATGATGCCTTGTGAAGATAAAGCCCTAAAAAGAAGCATTTGATTTTGGCCCAAACCTAAGGGGAGTAGCATGCAAGTGACAAGATGAGTCACAGAAAAGAAGCGAGGAAAAGCCACCTGGAGGGTTGATGAGCTTCTGAGGCCCTCAAGGGCCTGTAGTGGAGTGGGGACAGCATCCTTCCCAAAGGCTCTTAGAGGCACAGGCAACTACTTTCTGCTACCAGCACGTCTGTTACTAAAAAAATAACCCTGAGTTTTCACAGCAAGGCTAATAGAACTTTCCCAACCAAGCAGAGTTGAATTACCCACACGCTGAGATGGAAAAAACTGGTTATTTTTATTCTGCTTGTTACGGAGGCAGCTGTTTATTTATTTATTTAATGGAGACTTGCAGTGAAATATATTACACACTGCAATGTTGAACACACACTCAAGTGTAACTGAATAAAATTTTCATTAAACAATCCTTAATCCTTACTATATGCAGTGCACTGATATTGTCTGTTTATTTGATTATTTTTAAAATAATGGTCACAATGCAAACTAAAGTGTTTCACACCCACTACTAGGTTACAATGTGCAGTTTGAAATATACTAGGCTGGATGAAGCCTATGCTTCGTGGCACATTCCTGTCACATCTATAACCCTGCTCATCTGGTCCCTTTCCCTAGGAGCTGCCACGAATCAATCTTGATGGGTCAAGAAAAACAAGACAGCTTTTCTTTTTCCTCCACACTTCCAAAGTTCTCAAGGGCACCCATCATTGCTGCCCAGGCTTGTCCTACGGGGTGGAGGCTGACCCATCTCTAATGGAGTGGGACCTATTTATCGTTACAGTCATCACAAGATAAATGAGGGGTGTGTTATAGAAGGGGCCACCCTATCTCATGTCTGAGGCTCCTGGGTTCCCAGCCAAGGGCAGAGAGCCTTCCCCACCAGCAAGACCAATCAGATTCTCAACTCATGTCTCTTCATCCTTGGATTCAAGGGAAACCCCAAACTTGACTATAGGACGTGGGGATTTTGGTGCAACAACGACATGCAGTGGGCATGCCACAGTGCTGCCCACCTGCAAAGGGTACCACCTGCATTGTCTCTGGAAGGGATGCCAGTCTCCCAGAGCACAGTGAGAGCAGTGACCTTGCAGCGTGCACCCTGGCCCAGCAGCTGAGTGCTCAGACAGGCACTCATCCTCACCCTCTTTGAGCGTCCAGGCCTCACCCCCAGCCTCCCCAAATCAGGAGTCATGGCTCACACGCACCCCCAGCCTCTGTGAATGTTCTTTCATCTCCCAGGGACAGGGGCTGCTCTAGACTTTGGTTCCCTTTTTGTGTTTTTGAGAACTAATGGTCTTTCCTGCCTGCCCCTCAGACACCTCCCAACAGCCAGTCAAAACTGTTCTGACTTCATAGGTAAATCCCTCACCAAGTGGCATTTCCCCGGGTCTGGGAAAGTTCAGCTGCTCTCAGCTTCTCCTCTTTGGACTTGAGCTTTTCCGTGAGCAACTCTCTTATCTCCTCTGCATCTTTTTCCCACCTTGTTCTAGTCCAGTAGGTTAAGCCATTTAAGAATCATCATTCTGAATTTACCTGTGTAGGTCCTGTTTTTGTCTACCTGTCCTTTTTTTTTTTCCTTTAACATATTTTAGTTCTCACAATTCTTCCCTGGCATTGCATGGCCCCCGAGTTACCAATTAAGGGTCTCCTCCTTCCTGAAGAGACTCATCAGGTGGTTGTCTGCACAGCTGTTCCCAAGCTGGGCAGCACACCAGGGTCACCCAGGGTGCTTTCAAAAGTCTCTGGAGCCACAGATGCACCCAGACAAATTAAATCAGATCTCTGGGGGTGGGGCCCGGCACTGCTTTTTAAAGCTCTGCAGGTGATTCCAAAGTGTAGGCCAGGTTGAGAACCACTGTTTATTATTCCCATTTACAGCAGGTTTCATGTTTAAGACACTTCTTCAACCAGTAGGAGAGCAGATGCTCCGACTTCCAGATTCAAGACCATTCCGTCCTCACTGTCCAGGAAGGTCACTTGCAAAGGTTACATCGTAACCCAAGAAATCATCTTTTAAATCAAAATCAAGCCTGTTATTCCCAGCACAACACGAATATGAGGATCTCAAAGGGGACCTAACTAGTGCACCAGCGCTGGAAGCTGCAGCCCCAGGAGGAAATACTGAGGGAGATTTCATCTCTGATGGTGACACCTCAGGGCCCAGGAGGAAGCTAGCAAACCAAGAGGGAGATGAAGAGCTACAGAAGTTGTGGCTGCATCTGTCCGGACAGCTGCAAAGAGGATGTGGTTTCTGACCTGGGTTTTTGAGAAGGAATGGGGATTTCCCAGGCAGAGGCGGGGAGAAAGGCATGGAAGTGCTTCGAGAAGCGCCAGAAATTCCGTGTGGCCAAGGCCACGGTTTTTTCATCTATACCTCACCCATCTACCTCATACGTGAGGGAACCATCTTTGAGTCTTCAAAAGCTAAAAAGGGTAACCCTGAAATTAAAGAATCCAAGTTACCAAGAGGTTTCCATCCCAAAGGCTTGGGGTAGATTGCCAAGTCTGTGGAGGCAAGTTGGTTCCTGTTCAGATGGCAGAGGGATGCGATTGGGCTGGAAGTGGAAAGCAGCATTTGCCAGTAGAGAAGAGAAGCTGTACCGCAGGTGGTGACAGAGCCAAGGGGGCCGTCGGGGGAGCACGGAGGCTGGGCCAGAGGTGGAGATCGGGCAGATGGCTGTTGAACACCAGGTTGGGATTACTGAGGGTCCTGCAGAAGGTCAGTTACCTTTTCTTGTATTTATGCCTCGCCTGATAGGCTCATCTGTAAGCTCTCTGAGAGCAGCCATCAGCTCTGGCTTTCACCTCACCACCAAGAGCACCAGCACACAGCTCTGAATCCCACAAGTCTGAATAAAGAAGAGTTTGTCAGTGGAATAGTAAACATTCTTGGAATTCATGGAAGTGGCGGGGAGGGGTGGAAGGGATATGTTTAGGAGAAAGTATTTTAAATATACCATCATCTTCTTGAACACAAAGAGCATATGCTCTTGAAAAATTGCTTCTTCCAGGGAAGGTTCCAGTCAAGAGCTGACAGCCTCCAAGCAAGTCAATGTTTCTGTCTATACAGAAGCCCCCCTCCCATCTCCTCACTCCCCCAAACCCCAACTCCCACCACAAGACCCATCAAAGACCAAACCGGCCTGCTCCACCCCACCAGGGTGTATTAGTGCTTTTCTTTTTTTAAAAAAACTTATTGAAGTATAGTTGATTTACAATATCATGTAAGTTTCAGGTGTATAGCACAGTGATTCAGATATAGATAGATAGATAGATAGATAGATAGGTTTCCCTTATAGGTTATTATAGAATATTGAATATAGTTCCCTGTGCTATACAGTAGGTCCTTGTTGGTTACCTATTTCATACATAGTAGTGTATATATGTGTGTATATTAATCCCAGCCTCCTAATATATCCCTCCCCTGACCCCCCCTTTCCCCTTTGGTAACCGTAAGTTGGTTTTCTGTGTCTGTGAGTCTCTTTCTGTTTTGGAAATAAGTTCATTTGTGTCATTTTTTTTCCTTTTAGATTCCACATATAAGTGATATCATATGATATTTGTCCTTCTCTGTCTGGCTTATTTCACTTAGTATGATAATCTCTAGGTCCATCCATGTTGCTGCAAATGGCATTATTTTATTCCTTTTTATGGCTGAGTAATATTCCATTGTGTGTATGTATGTATATATATATATATACACAACACATCTCCTTTATCCATTCATCTGTTGATGGACATTTAGATGTTTTAGTGCTTTTCAACTCCTTTCATTTCATTTTCATTCTCAACTTGATGCCTGATATGCAGAGGACCAGCCAAGTCCACCATTCTTTTTTTTTTATTTATTTATTTTAGGCTGTGTTGGGTCTTCATTTCTGTGCGAGGGCTTTCTCTAGTTGTGGCAAGTGGGGGCCACTCTTCATCGCAGTGCGCGGGCCTCTCACTACGAAGTCTGCCATTCTTGACAGCAGAAAGCTGGGGATGCGGGGTGTGGAGGGTACCAGCAGAGTTCTTCCCTGTGCTTAGTCTTGGTAGTCAGCTGGATGTAGCTGTAAGCAGCAATTATTTTGCCTTTGTCAGGAATCCAAGGTGCAGAATGCCACTGCTGGACCGAGGCCTGGCACGTGCCCAGCCTGGCTAGGACAGCTCTGAGGAGCTTGCAGGGTGGGTGAGGGCAGAGCGGGCCACCAGCTCCCTCCTTCTCCCTCCCCACAACGTAGAGTAGCTTCCTCACAGCCTTTGCTATGAGCCACTCCAGGACAGGGCTTGGGGCTGTGAGAGCCCTGGAAACAGCCACCATCACCACCGCAGCGACTACAGTATAGACATCTAGGGGCTCAGAGCTGGGGACTTAGAGTCACATCCCAGCTCTGCGCTTGCAGCCTGGAAGTGGAACCTTATTTTCAGAGCTTATCTGCATCCCTCACAGAGCCTCTCCAGGTGCTGGGATGTAGCGCAGTTCTGACGAGTGTGGAGCCCTGGGCAAGGAGCCCCATCACACTCCACCTGCTAAGACAGAGAGTGGGCTAGAGAGAATCCAGACCGCCGAAACCGGCAGCCACAAAACTGTCAGGACCCCAAACAGGCTGACTTATTCCTCACTCCCCTTCCTCCCCAGAGGTAGGAAAATGACTGTAGTTCCCACTTTTTTCTCATTTACATAATCTCATCTTTTACGTTGGAAAAGGCAAGTCGTCATCTGCCTGGGCCAGACCCAGGTGCCTCAGGCTTTTACCTCTTACAAGCCCTACAATACCAACCATGAATGTTGTCATTAGGGTCCCTCCCCTCCTCTCCTCACTTTCCTTTATCACCTCCATCTTTGCTCAAAGGCCATTTTTTTTAGGGGAGGAAGATTCTTTTCTCTCCTCTCCCATTACTTCCAAAATCATCTGCTGTCTTTAAACATGGAGCCACCCATCCAGATGTGTTTCTCTGCCTATTTTGTGTTCAACATTTGCTACCCCCAGTCTTCTCACTGGCTTGTGTCTCCCTGTGGCTGAAATTTCACCACTTGTCAGATCCTGATGAAATTCAGGCCCTGGCTAGGTTCTGAGATGGCATTTTTCACGGGTTTTTGACAGCCCTGCAGGTTGGGGCACAGTCCCTGGGTCCCCTCACTCTAGAAAATGAAAATATTCCAACAGAGCTTATAGAAAGAAATAGAACTTGTGCAGACTGGATAGGAGAGCTCTGGATCCTCTTCCTCAGTAGTTCTCAAAGTGTGGTTCTAGAAGCAGCAGTGGCACCGGAATTTGTTAGAAACACTATTTGCATCACTATCAGCCTAGGAGAAAGAGGTGCAGCAGTGGCCCCCAAACACTGGCATGAATGATGACGGGGATGATAATGGCTAACATTGATTAATCACAGTCACTCTGCACTAGCCCCGATTCTAAGAACTTTATGACACATTCAGTCATCACAACGACCCTCTGACGGGTTAAGTACTATTAATAAATCCTGCAATTTTACAAATGAGGTAACTAAGAAATGGAGAGGTTAAGCAACTCGGTGTAATCACAGAGTAAATGAGAGAACAACACGTCTGTCTAACACACACACACACACACACACACACACACACACACACACACATATACACACACCCCTTTACTCACTCCTCTTTCTGACTTTGGTCTTCTCTTCCCAGAGCATGGGTAAGCTAGGCCTGGTTCACTGTCACGAGGCAGTGAAGTTCAGTGGTCCCAAGCCTGCACTTTGGGCCAACTGCTTGGGTTTGAAGCTTGTTTCTACCATGTCATGAACTCGGACAAGTTACTTAGGTTCTTGGTGACTGTTTCCTCAGCCATAAAATGGGGATAGGGGATTTAATGCAATCCCTATCAAATTACAACACTTTTCACAGAACTAAAACAAATAATCCTAAATGTATATGGAACCATAAAAGACCCAGAATTGTCAAAACAATCTGGAGGAAAAAGAACAAACCTGGAAGCATAACCCTCCCAGACTTCAGACAATACTACAAAGCTATAATAATCAAAACAACATCATATTGGTACAGACATATGGATCAATGGAACAGAAAAGAGAGCCCAGAAATAAACCCACACATCTATGGTCAATTAATCTTCGACAAAGGAAGCAAGAATATGCAATGGAGAAAAGACAGTCTCTTCAGCAAGTGGTGTTGGGAAAGCTGGACAGCTACATGTAAAGCAATTAAGTTAGATCACACCCTTACACCATACACAAAAATAAACTCAAAATGGCTTAAAGACTTAAATATAAGACATGACACCATAAAACTCCTAGAAGAGAGGATAGGCAAAACATTGTCTGACATAAATCGTAGCAATGTTTTCTTAGGTCAGTCTCCCAAGGCAATAGAAATAAATGCAAAGATAAACAAATGGGACCTTTGTCAAACTTATAAACTTTTGCGCAGCAAAGGAAACCATAAACAAAATGAAAAGACAAGCTACGGACTGGGAGAAAATATTTGCAAACAATGCAACCTACAAGGGCTTAATTTCCAAAATATACAAACAGCTCCTACAACAAACAACCCAATCAAAAAATGGGCAGAATGCCTAAGTAAACTGCCTAAGTGTCTTCCAAAGAAGACACACAGATGGCCAATAGGCACATGAAAAGATGCTCAACAGTGCTAATTATTAGAGAAAGGCAAATCAAACCTGCAACAAGGTATCACCTCACACCAGTCAGAACGGCCATCATTAAAAAGTCTACAAATAACAAACGCTGGAGGGGGTGTGGAGAAATGCTCTTGGTAGGAATGTAAATTGGTGCAGCCACTATGGAAAACAGTATGGAGGTTCCTTAAAAAACCAAAATTAGAGTTACCATATGATCCAGCAATCCCACTACTGGGCATATATCCAGAGAAAACTTTAATTGGAAAACATGTATGCATCCCAATATTCATAGCAGCACTGTTTACAACAGCCAAGACATGGAGCAACCTAAGTGTCCATAGACAGAGGAATGGAAAAAGAAGATGTGGTATAGATACACAACAGAATACTTCTCAGCCATAAAAAAGAATGAAATTTGCAGCAGCATGAATGGACCCGAAGATTATCATATTAAGTGAAGTCAGTCAGAGAAAGACAAATATCATATGATATCACTTACATGTGGAATCTAAAATATGATACAAATGAACTTATTTACAAAACAGAAGCAGGCTGGGCCTCCCTGGTGGCGCAGTGGTTGAGAGTCCACCTGCCGATGCAGGGGACATGGGTTCGTGCCCCGGTCTGGGAAAATCCCACATGCCGCGGAGCGGCTGGGCCCATGAGCCATGGCCGCTGAGCCTGCGCGTCCGGAGCCTGTGCTCCGCAACAGGAGAGGCCACAGCAGTGAGAGGCCCGCGTACCGCAAAAAAACAAAACAAAACAAAACAAAACAGAAGCAGGCTCACAGGCATAGAAAACAAACAGGGTTACCAAAGGGGAGGGGGGAGGGGGTGAGGATCTGGAGAAAGTAGTCTGGGGTTAGCAGATACACACTACTATATGTAAAATAAACAGCAAGGTCCTACCATATAGCATAGGGAACTGTATTCAATATCTTGTAAATCTATAATGGAAAACAATTTAAAAAGAATATGTATATATATATATATATGAATCACTTCGCTGTACACCAGAAGTAACACAACATTGTAAATTAACTATATGTCAATTAAAATATAAATAAATAAAATGGTGATAATAACTGTCCCCAACTACCTCATAGGGTGGTTGTG
Organism: Delphinus delphis; assembly: GCF_949987515.2. NCBI lineage: Eukaryota > Metazoa > Chordata > Mammalia > Artiodactyla > Delphinidae > Delphinus > Delphinus delphis. Next base: position 40,994,979 of record NC_082687.1, on the reverse strand, counting down.
AAGATTAAATAGGTTAATATATGTAAGTATGCCTGATGCAGAGCACATGCTTAATAAGTGTTACCTTATTATCTCAAAGTCCTCTCATTTGTGGAGGAAATAAAAAGGAAAAAAAATATGAGAAAGGGAAGAGAGGGAAGAAAGAATTTAGAAACAACAGCCTGAGAACTCTGTAACAACTTCTCAGGTAAAAAGTCATGAAGGTCTCTGTCCGTTCTCTCGTCTGCCTGGGAAGCACACGCTAATGAAGCATCTTGTGCACGTGCGGATGGAAACGTGAATTTCTCCATTCTGGGTCTCACGCACATATTTAATCTTCATGTGAAAGCAGATGGGGTTGAAGAGGCCCGCCACCCTCTCTGACTTTGAGAACTGCCTGATGTAAGCAGAATTCTGTGTCAAAGTACAGAGATTCAGGTATCTCTGCTGCTGCAAAGAAGCAAATATGGGAGAGACCGATGAACTTTAGTGCCTGCTTACACGTGTGTAAGGACGAAAAGAAAAGCGGCCACTATTAAATAAAATGACGTCTGTGTCTCAACCCTTAATTAAGAACATCTAGCTACTTCGAGGAAATGTGTGACTATATTTTATTAGGATTATTGTTTCTGTTAGAGGTGGATAGGAGGAAAAATAACCATCAGAGGATGCCGAGCTTGTGGGGCAAGAAGGATCAGACCAGAAGGAAAAGGAGGCCTATGATGGGGAAATGCGGTATTGGCTTAATGAAGGGGGAAATTCTTACAAGGGGAGAAAGGAGCCAACACTTTGCCTCCCTCACTTCAGAAAAACCCCAAGTAATGCAAGCACCAGATCCGAGGGAGGTAAAGCTCTGGCATCAGATGAGCCAACCAGATAGCTAATCCGATATGATTTTCTCCTACAGCCATTCAAGGCTCTTGGTAATCACACACGTTCTCTCTCTGTATAATCAGCAGGGAATTTGTGCAGTCCCAGAATGCCGTTTCTGTGTGATTCCAGCTCATGTTTACGATCTGTGCAGCTGTCAGAAACCACAAGATGGAGATGGAAGGATTTACCTCTTTTCTGTCCTCGGTAAGTATCAACATACAGTGCAGCCTATAAAACTGCGTTTTTAACCAATTTTGTAATGAGGGATTAAACACAACACCAAAGCAACAGAAGACTCAAATTCACTTCTCACCCTGCCATGTAACAAAACTGAATCATCTCTTCTTAGCTTTATTGTTGCTTGGGCATTTTTTTAATATATGTTCAATGTTCATAAGATTTGAGCTCAAACTATTTTTCACTTAGCGTTATTTTATATCAACTTTTCTATTTGTTTTCAGAATATACAAATTTATCATTCTTAATAGTAATATTATATTTCATTTTTATACCATAGTTTTTTACTTTATGACTTTTAGGTATTTGGGGGTTCCTTTTCTGGTTTCTTTTCCCTTATTTTTCTTTTTTTGAGTTATTTCTCCAGGATATGGTCTCAAACACGTTTATCGGGCCAAAGGATGTGACAGTCCGCATGGCTCACTACACTTTGCCATGTCGCCTTCCAGAAATATTGTACTAATTTATGTCAGTAGACAATACAGCTTTCTCAAAAGCCTGCCAGATTTTGATTTTGTAATTATAATGTACTTTTACCAGTTTCGCTGGCATTGCATGATTTTGTGCTTTAAGTTTCCACGATTACTAGTGAGGCTGAATCCTTTTCCAAGGGTTTGTTTTCTTGTGTGAATGACATGTTCTGGTTTTTTGTTTTGACCATGAATGTAGTAGAGGTAATATGGCTCTTAAGGATTTGGTTCCATTCCCTAGAGATTCTGGATGTTCCTTTTTTTCATCCGTTCTTTTTATCACAAACAATTTCTCCCCTAAGTCACTTGGACTCAAGAAAGTTTTGCTCAGTGGACACAGGTCCCACTCAGGCGGAAGATCATCAGTTCAGCTCAGATTCCTGGCGCCCTATTTACTGGTGGCTGCACACAGTAATCCCCTCATAAATTTTCCTGAAGGCATCCTGCTTTTTGAGTCCCCCAGCTCCCTAATGAACTGTATTCCTGATTTGTCAAATATACCCAGCAATTATTCAGTGTTGCATAACGTGCTACTGCAAAACAATCAGGGGAGGTATTTTCACGCTTGCCTTTCTGATTTATAGTATGTCTTTCTGCTAAGGCAGCATTTACATACTGTGGTCTCCGTGCATTCTACACAGTCAGACTGGGTCTGACTGGGTCAGACTCTGAAAAGAGAAGAAGGAACCAGTCAAGATGTTATCAAGGGCATAATGGAGTAGAGGGCTGGGGAGGAAAACAAGGTCATGGACAAGGTAAGATTAAATTAGACAAACTGAAACAAAACTTAAGTATTTGAGACTAAGAGTAGTTACAGTTAGTAACATTGTATATTTGAAAGTTGCTGAGAAGCTCTCATCACAAGAAAACAAAATTGTAACTATGTGAGGTGATGGATGTTAACTAGACTTCCAGTGGTGATTATTTAGCAATATGCATGTATACCAAATCATTATGTTGTACACCTAAAACGAATACAATGTTATATGTCAATTATATCTCAATTTAAAAATTTTTAATTTAAGTATTTGAAACATGTTATAGAATGGACATAAGGTCAATTTAATTAGCTCAAAGAACACCCACTATCTAGAAATACATCTCCCTTTTGCAGGCACCCCCTGAGATGGTAAAACAACAACAAAAACTAAGAAATGTACAAAAAATGCTAAACATTTATCAAATTACTTGATAAAAAATGGCCAAAAGATTTCTCTTTTTTAAAAAAGTCACTGTTGACTTTTTAAAAATGTTTAAATGACTTTTTAAAAAAGTCATTTCTTGGCCTTTTTTTCCCTTGCCTAGATGAAGGATCCCCAGTTGGGGAAGCATGCACCCCAGCATGCTTCCTCCCTCACTCAGTTCTTTCTGACTTACAAACTTCGACTATAGAGCCACACATTCACCCCTTCTGCCCCACCACACCCACTCCCCACTCCCTTACCCTCGCTAACTCCCGGCCACAACTTTGGTCTCTGGAGAGGCTACAGGGAGATGGCAGAGAAGCTACTCTGAAGAGCTATACACCCAACTGGTGAGGAGAAGAGGCATTTCTCCATTGGACTAGACACAACTACATTGCAGGTCCAAGTTATAGATGCCAATTAGCTGCTATTGTTATTATTATTGCTGTTGTTGTTGGCACTTACTGAGTGCTTAGAATGGGCCATGAGCTCAGATGAGCACTTTATATGCCTATCTCATTGAATCTTCACCAACAATATTATCCCATTTTATGGATGAGACAAAGTGAATTTTAGAAACTTAGCCAAGATCGCCCACTTAGTAGTAACAGAATTGGGGATGGACACCATAACATATTGCCCCTCATGGTATTACCTCTTTTTGATGATTTGTAATCAATTGTAACTTTTTCCACAAGTGTGTTATTTTGGACTATCAAAAGAAAATACACTTTAATCTTATCCCTACTAGTTCCCAACTGACTGTTTCTGTGAGGTCAAATGCAAAAGTCCGAGACTGTGATTTCCCAGGCAAATCGCAGGAAGCACCTTACCATCTTCTGTTCTTTTCTAACAGTTCCACATGCCAGTCATCTTCCCCTCAACGCCGGCAAGATAACTGACGTCACGCAAGTGTGCGAAGGAGGAAGATGGGAGGGTGGGGATCCCAGGGCGGAAGTCAAGAGGCCTGTATTTCAGCCCTACTCCCACCACTAACCCCCCTGTCTGGACCACAGGTTCTGCATGGGCAAGAGAAAGCATCCCCTCCAGCTTCAAACGTCTTAACAATTTATGACGCCTGGGAGTGTCATTGCACTGGTGCCTGGAGGTGCAGACACAGCTCCCCCTACCGGCAGCCTCCGGGCAGTGAGACCGTGGTCACCCGCTCAGCCTGCTGGTCCCGCTGCGGAGGTGGCCCGGCTGTGGAGACCGTGCGAAAGGTTAGCAAAGGGGAAAGTGATTTGGGGGCGCTCCCAACTCACCGCCCCGCTCTAAAGTGTATACAGCCCTGTGTGTGCTGAAAGAAACGTGCTTAGGATTCAGATGGGCAAAGGTTTCAAAGGGGACAAACGGATTATAGAATAACTTAGGTGGGAGTCAGATGGTGGAGCTCAGGGGCCGCTGGAAAGGCTTGTGCTCAGCCTTGTTAACGAAAAGCCACAATTATTAAAAAATGCTTTTTATTTTTTTAAGCGTGAAATATTCTCTTCAAGGCAGGTGTACATCTATTCTCTGAAAGTGAAAAATAAATTATTCTATAGATTTTGTGTGTTCATTTAAAATGTAAGGCACGTAAAGGTTCTGAGCTTCCCCCTAAGGGTGCTTGTCAGCTTCAACAATCTGCCATCTGAGCCTGCTCACCTTTGCAGGCTGAAAACAAGCCCCGGGCACTTCACTGCTCAGCAACGCAGGTCTCCAGCCTTCCCTCCCTTCCTCCTGTGGACATTTGTTGGGGAACAAGGGCCCTTTCAACTTAGACTCCAGATAAACACACATAAAGCATTCACTATTTTTTAAAAGACCATTTTAAACCACTTCTAAAGGCTTTAGAAATTTTGTTTGTTTTTTAATGAAAGACCCTGAGTCTTGAATCTGCAGCCCACAGCAGAGCAGAGCAATGGAGTTAATCATCCCTCAGCTAATCACCCCTTGCTTCTCCCACTCACCTGGTCTTGAAACTCCACCTCAAGTTGGGGCTGTTTTGCCAGTACCCTGCACCCCTCTTTGTTGATGCTAACCTTCCCTGTGAGCACAAGGTCAGAGGAGAGAAAGGATTGAGTGGGAGGTGTGTGTCCAGGGGGGCAGGTGGAAGGAGAGGCCACCAGTGCTGGGTTTGGGCATTAAGGAGTCAGTATCAGGATAGCATCCCATGGTATCCACTTAAGCCAGGCCGCAAGAGGAAACCGATCAGTGATGAAGTCTATTTCACAATAGGCTCCAATTCACACAGAGATAGTGACCTGCTCATACCTTCATGAACAGAAAAACCAGTCTGGCCTGTTCTCTAAACGCAGGGCTCCCAGTTCCCAGCCTGTGGTCCATTCCCCACCCCCGCGCCACCCCACCCCCCATGCTTGCCCAAAGCCAGCCACAGTGCCTCTGCTTTTTCTCCCCACTTCTCCCACCTTCTGGATCTTTTCTCTTCCTTTCTACTCTTCGAAATGTAAGCTGAATAAAACCAATATAAACTCATTTTTCATTCTTCCCCTAATCCTTTACTCCAAATCTGCTCAGAAAAAGACTAGAACCAGAGCTGGCAGAGGCAGAATTCTCTGTAGTGAACTGAGGACAGCCAAAAGCTAGAAATGCTGAAGGCGGAGTCTTTTTCCCATCTCTTGAATCTAGGCTGGTCTTGTGATTTGGCTTTGGCCAACAGAACATAGGATAGTGATGCTGTGTGATTTCCAGAGCCTAAGCCTTATAGTTTCTGCTTTGGTCTCTTGAAACGCTGCCCGGATCACCAAGAAAGGAAGCCGGTTTAGCCTACCAGAGAGTGAGAAGCCCTGAGAAAGAACTGAGGCGCCCAGCCAACAGTCAGCGCCAAGTGCCAGCCGTGTGAGTGTGAGTGATGGCTGCCCCTCCAGCTGAGCTAGGCAGGAGCCAGCCCAGGTGAGACCAGCAGAGAAGCAGCCCAGTCACCCCCAGAACCAGAAGAAAGGACGCATCACTCTTTTTTTAAGCCACTCAGTTGCAGGGCAGGGTGTTATTCAACAAGCGATAACTGAAATGTATACTTTTACCTTTTTCTCTATTGTTTATGTAATAAACAGAGGATTCTTTCTGCCTCTCTTTTTCCTGAGGCACCAATACGACAGATATCAGATACTCACATGAATTTGAAACAAACCCCCTTATACAGAATTCACAAAGGAAATTATCAAGACCTGGCTCCACCATTCTTGGATGCCTCATTCAAATCGAGAATATAAAAGGGAAGGGCAGGAGAGATAGGTGAAGAGCAGCTTTTTTAGAAAGAACTGTTAATGAGCTGTGAGCATCCCCCTGAATGCCCCCAGGGAAACAGGGGACAGAGCTGTATCTCCTTTATCTCAAGCCCAGTGAAGTGGGCTTATGTGGACCACAAGGAGAATTTTGAAATACAGCTGGGAAACAGCACACATAATGGGTCCTAGATTCGCGCCTTCTACACCCAGAGGGCTGTGACAGTAGGAGAGAAGGGAAGGGGGGGGGCTGGTATGCTCTTGTGGGGTTTCCAGGGTAAAGTGTGTCTTGTGGACCAAACGTGGTCACTCTGAAGAGACAGCTGGGGTAGGGTCAGCTTGGATCCTGTCTTGTAGGACTACCTACAGGGGCAGAAAGACTGCAGCAGCAAGAAAGTGGAGGTGTGCACTGGATTGATAGAATCTTAGAAAGAAATCCCAACGGATCTCCCGGAATAAAGATGCACCTCCCTATACCCAGAGAACTGAAGGAGAGAGAGGGCCAATAACGGAGGTTTCTGAAGATCCTACCACAATGCCCAACAAGGGAAAGAGTCCATCAAACACTGGCCTGGCTCAGACAGTGGGAAACCAACCTTTATGAGTCCCTTGTCCCTAACCTGCCCACCCAGTCCTGGGGGATTCAGAAACTAGCTAGCAAACTGAAAATTGTGGGGAGGGAAAAAGCATAATGCAGAGACCACACATGCTGTCATTTACCCACTAACCCCTCCCACGGCCGACTCCCAGCCTGATGCAGGCTTGAGATTGGGAATTGAATAGGAGAGTTGACATTAAATCAAGTTTAAAGGTTTGATTCTCATATTCTAATTTCTGAATTGAGACAGAGTGCAACTTAGAATGATGTGAGGACTATTTCCTAAGAACGAGTTGAAAAGTCACAGGCCTGCTGACTGTTCACATCCATCTTCCTCTATTCAATAAAATTTAAAAGGGCAACAGGGAGACATCACTAATCGTGTTTGTTGGAAATGATAATTACATTTATTCTATTCCCCATTCCTCCAGAATATACTTTTCAAGACAAAAAACATCCTCTTTGTGCAATTCTCTTTTCCCCCAGTTACCCATAGTTCTTTTTGCTCACATTACCCTTCCACTTAGACCACCTAGGTGGGCTTATACATGATTACATTTGTCCAGATCCAGAAAGTCCCTAGCTGCTTGCCATTTAAGACCTGGGAGCTACTGAGGCTATAAACTTGGAAATAGGTTTCCCCAAGCACTGAAGGCCTTGGCAAGCTTTATCCCCACAACCGACCGTGGGAAGAAGTCAGGACAGGTGTCTGTTGGCTTCAGGCCAGTCTCACTTGTCTGGAATGCAAGCTTCATCCTGGCGACCTGCCTAAGAGCTTTCAAAGATTGAAATCTGTAGGTGAGTTTTTGGATTTCATACCGGGAAGTTGCAATCTAATAGAGGAGATGGGTTGGCAAAACCTATGCCTGAATTTCCAGCAAGTAAATTTTTATAAATAAAAGATGCAATCAATTATTTAGCATAACCAAACATGCTTGAAGAATTTAGGTATCGCTTGCTAGTTCTCCAGAATTCAATGCATAATCACAGAGATGCATAATGCATGCAGACCTGACCCCACTGGAGACCATCTTCTGAGAGAGGCCGGCTGGAGCGAGAGGGAAAGGGGGATTGCATTTCAATCAATTATTTGCAGGTTCTGTGTTGCATTTATTCATGTCGCATAATAAAGTGAGGTGGGAAAGGAGCATCCATTCTTTTCTGACTACGTGAGTCAGTGAGGACGTATATTAGACAAGGAACAAGGGCGCACAGCTCTATTTCTGACTGCAGAACAAATGAGGCTCAGAGCCGTGGAAATTTAAATCATGCTCCCGCAGTCCCCCCTCAAAGCTGGGAATCACCGCCCCAGGAAGAAATCTCGCAGGCTGTCCTGAAAAAGACATCACAGGGTGGATGGTGAAGATTTTGTCAAGGTCCAGGGCACAACCCTCAGCCTCCCTGGCACTGAAGTCTGATCTGATGACTCCATTTCTCAAAAATCCATTTCCTGGGGGCAGAATCACATCATTCAGCCTCACAGCCTAAACCAGAGAGACAATTTACTAATTCGCGGGGATACTCAAAGTCCACATAACCAATGAATTCTTTCCCTGCGGGTAGACATTTATGGGAGGCTAAATCCTAAGCACCGGGTCGCTGGGTGAGCGTGATATCCGAACAAGGAGAAACGTGAATGGAACGTTTTGGGCGCCAGTCTAAGGCAGCCTGATGTGTCCATTCCCAGTAGAGAGAGTCTAGCCAATGGTTTTCAAGCTGCATGTCAGTACCCAGTAGAGCTGTGAAATCATCATTTTTGCAAGTCACATCCAGACACCATTAAAAAAAATAATAATAGAATATAGAGTAGAAAATATCGAAGAGTACTGCATGTAACTGAGAGAGGTAAAAGGCAGTAAAGAGCGGTGGTTAAGAGGACAGACACACTCAATGCAGGCTACATAGGATCAAACCTTGGCTTGGCCACATACCAGGCATACAACCCTGGGCAAGTTACTGAATCTATGCCTCAGTTTCTTTGTTTGCAAAAATGGAATGATAGTAGTACCTACCTCCTAAGGTTGCTGTGAAAATTAAATGCCTTAATACCTATAAAGGGCAGAGAGCCATGCCTGGCTCGCAGTAGGTGCTGTATGAGTTTTCATTATTAGGAAGAATTGCTCTGTGAAACTATTGCCCACACTGGAGATACCAGCATCGAGTTCCTATAGGACAAATGGAGCCAGATGTGCCAAGCGGGACACAAGAGAAATTGGCCGACTGAGTGGTCTCCATTGTACTGGAATTAGAGAATTATGGAAGCAAGATCAGACTGAAGGAAAACGAGAACCAGAGGAAGTTATCCAAAAGGACATCCCAGGTGACCAGGCTAGAGCATTCGGAAGCTGAGGGGTGCTCTTCAGTGGAGGAAGATGAAAGTGGTTTTGTTGAGATGAGGTGCTGCAAATCTCTCTTTCTTGGAGAGAATTCTCATTCTCTGATGTACACTTTGCCTTTTTTCTTTCTTTTTGGCTTTCCTCTGAGACCATGATGACATATTTTGATGAACTAGAATGGCTCATCAAGTTTAAAGTTGAATTTCCTCTGTTCAGATCAGTCAGGTTCTCATCTCAATTTTTAAGAGTATCAGCTGTATCGATTGATTATTCCACCTGATACCACAGGTCCATCTTTCATATATTTTTCCACATTCCACAAAAATCTGGACAAATAGAAGGTGACTGATAAGGGAGAGGCAAGAGACTAAAACATGTTTTCTAAACTAAAACATCTTCTCCAAAGATATGATAGAGTAAATGGGAGAGATGTAATAATATTAAAGCAGAAGTAAGCATAATTATAATACTGACCATAGACTGAGTACCTACTATGCACCAGGCATAGTGCTAAGCACTTCATGAATTTTCACAATGACTCTGACAGATAGAGGATATTAATTACAATGACAAGTAAGGAAACTGGCACTTAGAAGGTAAGGGACTACCTGAGTCTCACTGCTAGTAAATGTGAGAGCCAGTATTCAAACTGAGACTCCTTGACTCCAAAGCTCATGCCTTTCACTTAGCACGCTGCAAGGGTTTTAGAACTAGACCCACTGGGTCTAAATTCCAGCTGTACCACTAACAAGCTATTTAACTTCTCCAAACCTCACTTAATTTCCTGATACATAAAATGGGTGTGATAATAGTAGCTCCCTCACCAGATTTTGTGAAAATTAAATGAAACGTTTATTCAAGTATCTAACATCGTGGCTGGCATATAGTAACTCTCAACTCTCACTATTGTTTTGCCAGCCCTTGCAAGGCTGGCCTACAATTGTCAACTTTACATATCGATGGATAATCACTGGACCAGGCCAGCCAGCAATGTGCCATTTGGCCAACTCTCTTTGGACCCCTGTCTGTAAGGGCATTTCCCATGGCACTGCATTCCTGCCCCTGGCACAAGGAGAAAACAAGACACCACTGAGGGCAAAAGCATGGAGAAGCAGGGTAAAATAAGGAAACCAGCACCGCTGAAAGGTTTTAGCTCAGGCCTATGGAATTGGGAAGAGAGAAAGGAAGAGCTTATGTTTGAGACCACAGTTGAATCGGTCTCAAAAAAGATGAATTCAATAAATTGTAGAAGGCAAGAAGAATCATTTGGAGATTTGAGTGGAAGCTTTGGCTCATTTTGCTGCACAAAGAAGTAACCCCACAGAACAGCAAAGGATTTAGGGTTGGGAAGAATTTAATTAGTTTCTTGAGCCCCATTTTAACCTAAAAGAGAAGGATTTAACTTCCAAAGTCTTAAATAGGAACTAGAATTTAGAGCGAGTCAGACTAGGGGAAGGGAAAAGATAAGCAGGGTCCATCCACTGTCCAGAAACAAGAAGGAAGAAATTACCAGGCTCAGGTCTAAGAGCTAATTTAACTCAGTAAGCACAGGGCACAGCAGAGGGAGTCAGGGTCGCAGGACACAAAAATGAACAGTTATTTCCACACACACCGTCTTTTGGGGGGATTAACTAGATGAGGACATCAAATTCAGCTGTGTGTACTTCTAATTGCCAGGCTAAAGATGCCAGGATTTTAAATTTAAGTTTAAATAATCCATAGGCAGTGACATTTATTTTTAACACCTGCCTATCTGAGAATTAACACATCTGCTGCAATCCCTGAGGTACATAGGCAAGAAAGTTGCAAAGCATCTTTATTATTCCAGCAAAGTGGAATTTTAAAATATGTTATTAAGTCTGCAGGTGGCTGGGTATAGCATATAGTCTGGACCCTATTCTGTAGCGGGTTCCAAAAAACTCTGAAACCCAAGAAACAATACAAGTGAATTTACAGAGGTTGGTGGAAGAAGAAAACAAAATGGGAAGAAACAAAGAGTATTCAGTGTGCTCAATTTATCATCAGATACTGCGGAACTGGGGTGAGTTAGTGGGCAGCCGGTCATGTACTCAGAGAACAACACTCTTCACTGGAAAAGGTCAGAGGGAGAAGAGAGCAGTAGCTTCTGTTGTTACCACCACCATCGATAAGCATCATTCACTACAATGTGTGAGTCACTGAAGGACACTGTTCTCAAGAAGCTTATGGTCTTATTTAAGGAAACAAAGCATGTACATAAACAGAAAAATAAATAATGACACACACTGGGTCAAATGGGTAATGTTTCATTCTTGGAAACTGCTGAGCGTCTTCATATTACAAAAATACATCCATCTTGCAGAAGCCACACCATGATACTAGACTCAGAGAAAGAGCCCCAAGTGCCAACGTAATAGTTTCACTCTAAGTCATCCAACCATGCCACAGACTCACATTTCAAGGACAGCTGTGATATTAAGACAAGAAGAATCACTGCCCTTATGTGCTGTTTAAAATTGTCAGTTTTAGCCTCATGCTGACTTGGGAGTTATTCATCTGAAATGACTTTAGGCTTTATACCCCTAAGCATATTTTATATTTACTTAGGAAGGCAATATAAGTATAGCGGCTAGGAGTAAGGACTCCGGAACAGACTTCCTGGGTTCAAATCCCAGTTCTACACTTTTCAGCTGCGTAACTGTGGCAAGTTACCTAATGCCTCTAAGCCTTGGTCTCCTCGTCTGTAAGTGGGAATGATAATAATACTTGCCTCATATAATCACGGTCAGGATTACATAAAATAGTACCTAAAGTACTATAGCTCAATGGATGGCACATAGTCAGCCCACAAAAATGTTTGTTTTCATGACTATTATCACCAAGGTGGCTGACCGCCAGAGTTGGTGTGAGATTGCCATTGGAAGGGGCCGGGGCACTGCACAGCCAGGGTCTCCCCCACTGATAACTCTGAGACCCACCTCCCCATTCTCAGTGTTTAAAGGCAGATGAGTACACAGACTAGAGACAGGGAAGAGGCACCTAACAGTCCGAAGGAGCAACGCATGGGGAAATATCACATCCAATACGTCTGCTTAAGAATTACTGGTCAATACTGCATAGCACAGGGAATGTTACTCAATACTCTGTCACGGCCTATATGGGGAAAGAATCTAAAACAGAGTGGATATATGTATATGCATAACGGATTCACTTTTCTGTGCACCTGAAACTAGCACAACATTGTAAATCAACCACACTCCAATAAAAAAAATTTAAAAAAGAATTACTGGTCCAATGGAGAACAGATTGGTGGTTGCCAAGGGGGAGGGGGTTGGGGGAGGGATGGATTGGAGGATGGGGTTAGCAGATGTAAGCTTTTATAGATAGAATGGATAAACAACAGGGTCCTACTGTACAGCACAGAGAACTATATTCAATAAACCATAATGGAAAAGAATATTTAAAAAAGAATGTATATATATATATATATATATATACATGTATAATTGAATCACTTTGTTGTACAGCAGAAATTAACACAACATTGTAAATCAACTTTACTTCAATAAAAAAATATTGATTAATAAAAGAATTATTGGTCCACATATGCAAGAGGTGATAGAAAGAAATTTGAAGTTAGAAGCAAATAAGCCCACTTCGAAAAGATTGATGGGGACAATGGATTGAGAGTGTTCTTCAAGGCTAATAAAATCAATTCTAGAAAAATGTTCTTAAAGATCCAGGGAAGTTGTGAAGAGCCTTTTGAATCTCAGAAAATACATCTTTGTTTCTGCCTGCCCCCAGAGATCTGCTGGTAGCAAAAAAAAGTTGTGGGATTCAAAAGGCAAGTAATTATGTCTGCTTTAAGAGAAAGTATTGAGGGGAAGAAGAGGAAGCTCTGACCAAAAGGTCTGAGGGCTGACGAGGTAGGGAGGGTTCAGAAGCCCATTTCACATGCCATGCTAAGTCCATGTTGAAGGCTCAAGTGAAACCTGTCTGCCAAGGGCTTTGTGGCACAAAGATCCTCTCAAGTTCTGCAGCAAATACCAAAGCCAGCGTCTTCCCTAGAGGCCCCCGGCTGGAGAGAAACAGTCTAGGTCGGTGAGCCTGCTCCAAGCTCGGAGATCTGGGTCCCTTCCTCCTGCATGCAGGCATTCACCTCTGTCTCTGCTTGTCTCCCTCACCACCTGCAAACTAACTTCACGAGAACTGGGGCCAAGTCTGTTTTCAGCTTCCGCTGTATCTCGAGTGCTTAGCAAAGAGCTCTGTGAGCGCAGCACAAAGCATACAGCAGACCCACCATACGTACTTGTGGACTAAATGAATGAGCCCATGAACAAGTGCAGGAGAGCAGGAGCTGGAGGACCAAATGCTTGGTTCTGCGTTTCATGGGCCATTGGTGGTACGGCTTTAAACGTTTCCTTATATTTCACTAAGCCTTTGGGTTTCATAGGACTGAGAAAAGCCAGACCCTATGAACACCAGTCAGGGAGGTAGCTTCCCTATATATTCAACTGCCAAGTTACAAACGTCTGCCTCAGGGCACATGGGTTAACCAAGTCAAACTTTTGAATTTTTTACTTTCTAAGAGGAAATCAACTACATTAGCCCAAAAGTTATCTTTCCAAACCATTTAATAGGCTAAAATGTTTTAAGCTATGTCATTAGTAAATAATAACTATTTGCACTAATTATTATAATGAAATTTCTTGTTAAAGGAAACATAATAAAGTATATGCATATATCTGTGTATGCATACATGTATATGTACCTACATATATATGTATATGTGTATATATATATATACACATACACACACACACACACACACACACACACACATACATGCATAAACACACCCATATGTATATCTCCCATCTCTTGGAGGAGGTTTAGTCACACCCAGGAAAGCCATGCCTGCTGGCCATTTAGTTACAACCAGGCACTGTAATTCACCTACTGGCAGCTACTTTTAATGTCTATATAGAGCCTTCCACAGGGATGGCCAATGCACAGACGACATGGCCCGCGGCCCCTGCTGTAAGTCCACATTAAACACTGCTGATCCATAATGACACCTTCTCTCTGAGTCTAGCCACCTCTGAACTGTCTTCAATACAGTACCCCAGCCAGCCACTACAAATCAACTGAAGTTGGAATACAAGATGAAATATCTTTGCCTCCTTGGCCTATGAGTATACACTCTAAAGTATTTCAAATTCTCCTTTCCATGATCCACAGTAAAAAAAAAAAAAAAAAAAAAAAAAGGCCTTTTGCATCAAGTACATGCATGAGGTTTCACTAAACAATGCTAGCCCTTATTTGTGAGATGTATCCTCATATTCTATTCCCCTTCTATTTCATTGTTTAAAATGCTGTTTGCAACCTACTGATTTTCTAACCCACATAATATGAAATATGGGTTGTGACCTGCAATTTGAAAGATCTTGCTATAAAGGATTACCTTTTGCAAATACCAAATTCTAAGGTCATGGAAAACAACATGAGAAGCCTGCATGAGCTTTCTCAGTTGGACAGAGCACTGGGCTAATGGAACCACAGTCGGGGGCTCGCTCCCCACCGAGGTCCGTTAGCTCTGATATTCTGAGCCATGAGTGAATGGCTAACTCTTGGCAGCCCTCTCACAGAGGTACATCCATGGGAATGAGAAAATCCCTTATTCTTGCAAAAAGAATAATTCAAAATACTCATCCTGCCACAGTGGGTCAGAAAATCACTCATACCACATGAAAGACAAACTCAATCCTACCTGCAAGAAATCACATTATTGATTGTTTGGTTCCCACAAGAACCATCCAAACTATTTTCGGTTTGCTGAAGCCACATGTTCACTCTGGCTGGCTAACTCCTACTTATTGTTCTTCTTTATACACCTTCCCTGACTGCCCAGCCCTCCACACCCACCTCCTCCCATCCTCGGCCAGGCTTAGTTGGGCACCCCTCCTTTAAAATCCAACCTGCTATCCTGTACTTAATATCCTGGTCACCTTCCCACATGTCCTCCTGGGGGACAAAGATGGTCTTTCAGCTCCATTCTCGGTGCCTCGCACAAGGCCACTCTCATAAGTGCTTGGAAGTTGTTTCTTGAATGACCTAATGACTGATCCAAGTGCCAAAGAGGCCAGGAGCTAATGTATTTGAGGCAGAGAAAGAAACAAGAATTAGAGGAAGGGAAGGAGGAGGAGAAGGCGTGAATAATACTTGACGCCTTAGCATCGGTTTCAGAACTTTTACCTCGCCTGATCCTCACAACAGGTGAGGAAGAATTATTACTCCCAGGGCTTCCCTGGTGGCGCAGTGGTTGAGAGTCCGCCTGCCGATGCAGGGGATGTGGGTTCGTGCCCTGGTCCGGGAAGATCCCACATGCCGCGGAGCGGCTGGGCCCATGAGCCATGGCCGCTGAGCCTGCGCGTCCGGAGCCTGTGCTCCGCAACGGGAGAGGCCACAGCGGTGAGAGGCCCGCGTACTGCAAAAAAAAAAAAAAAAATCTGCCCCCTCTTCTAGTCTCCTCACCATAACTGGACCTGGAGAAGCTACACATGTGTTGCCCTTTGATCCTCCCTAAGATTCATTTATTCAGAATATTCACCCTATGAGCACTCATGCACTCACTCATTCCCCCTCATTCTCTGTCTCTCTGTCTCTGTCTCTGTCTCTGTCTCTCTGTCTCTCTGTCTCTCTGTCTCTCTGTCTCTCTCTCTCTCTCTCTCGTGCGCGCGCACACACACATACAGGTACATCTGTTTTCCTTTTTCTCCCTAATTAAGCCAACTTCAGTGTTGAAAACAGATACAAATTGAACCCTACCCACCAAATACTGTCACATTTTCCCAAAGACATCACTTTGCCCCAGTGAAGAAAGGGAACTTACCCCCGCTACACCATCAATATATGTCTCACTTACTGCCAGCCCTCTCCCTGCAAAAAGAAATAATTAAGGAAGTCTATAATATCAGAGAGGCAAAGACCTTGAAGACCATCCCTGCCTTTGCTGCTCAGAACATGGCCTGAGGACCAGACCTGCCAGGAGCCTGCTGGAAGGACAGGGCCTCCGGCCCCACCAGAACTTGCAGAAGTAGAGTCTGAATTTTAACAAGACCCGTGTAATTCACATGCATGATCCAATCTGAGAGACACTGAGCTAGGCAGCGCTTCTCAGCCTGGCTACTCAGGAGCATCACCTGGGGAGCTTTAAAAGCTAGCCAAGCCAGACCTCCCTCACCTGAGAGCAAATTAATCAGGCATCTGTGGATGCTGTGGTGGTTAAAGGCTCCCCAGCGATTCTGTTCTGCAGCCAGAGTTGAGTAGCACTGCTCCCGGCCAAACCTCCTGTTTCACAGATGAAGAAATGGAATTGCAGAAAGGCCTAGTGACTTGCCAAGGTCACAAAGTAAATCAGTGGTTGGGCTGAACCCATAAAGTGATGTGCCCTGGGGTTCCTCCAGAGGGTGGACTCCAACAGTGGGCGTGTCTGTTCCCTGTGCCCTCAGGAGTCTGGCTCTTCTTGGGCTGGCAAGAAGGCTATGTTCGCAGAGCGTCCTCCAAATCACTCTTTTTGAAGCCCTCTTCTACTCCGTAAGGAATCATTCAATCTGGCCTGGAGTACAGCTTTAGAAATGTTACGTAACCATAACATTTCTGCTTGACCACCGTATGTGCGTTAAATGCATTCATAGTTGCCTGTCCCCCCTCCTAGTTGTTTTCCTCTCCCCCTCCCCTCACTCCCATTTCTAGGGAAAGCAGCCAACACACACAGCACCCCAACAGAAATCTCTGAGAAAATCCAACTCAGAAGGGTTAAAAGACAAGTCAGGATATGTGCCACTTCCTTGAAGCCCTGGAAAATGCTTAGATCCGAGGCTGATGCAGGCCTTCCGGCTTCCACCGGAAAAGCAACATTGCTACCAGCTGTGGCAGGAAGGCAAGAGTGAGTTTCAAGATTTGCTGGGACATTGCAGAGACGGTTTAGGAAAACCCCACAAGTCGAAGCATCCTTCTCTTTAGAGTCCCCTTGCAGATACTGTAGTCCCTCGTCAAGCACAGACTAGCCTGAGAAATGAGAGCGGAGAACAGCAGTGGTGGGGGGTGGTGAGGATCTATTCAAAGACCTGGAGTCTCAGAGGCCCGTGGCTTTTTATGTGGATGAAAACTTATCTCCGAGTTTTGCAGGAGTTGAAGGGCAAAATGGAATGAAGATGAAAGGACATCAGGGGGCAAATCAGACTAGAAGGAGAGAAAGAAGAAGAAGAAAACAGTGCAGGAGGAGAGAAGTGTGCAGTCATTAATAATAAATTAAAAGGCTCTGCTTTCACCTCCTCAATTTTCAGATTATCACAGAAAAAGGGCTGAGGCTTCTGAGATGGTGCAAATGCAGGCACTAGGAATGAGCAAGGTGAGATGGGAGGTCCTGGCAGCAACATCATGAGGCATCCCACTGCCCAGTCACTTGGCTGCGGCAGGAGAGCTGTGTTGGGCGGCCCTGGAGGGAGAGGGACTCCTGCCAGGCTCCACCCCAAGACCTACTTTTACAGAAAATGGGACGGAAGCCTCTCTCCTCGATTACCAGCAGCCAGCACGCCTCACCCCACAACTGGGAGGAAGCCTGCTCAGTGCTTCTATTCACAACTTCCCATCAGGCAATCTTCACGTTGTGGAAAGGAGTCTGCGAGGGAGATCATTTAAGCTCCTCTTCTATTCTCAGGTTCCCTCTTATATGGAGGGCAGCATCAACCAAGCTCCAAGAAGCAACTGAGAAGTGGGGTTACTGGGAAGGGGGGACCTGTGCCCATCTACAAACGCGCAGAGCCTGGGGAGAAAGCTTTTATTTTTAACAGTGGGAGCTGTGGGGCTGACCTATATTTCACTTCTAATACTGACAGAAATGACAAGCCTCGAAGGCCAGGACACAGACCCAGCAGATGCCCTTTGAAGACTTCTCACAGAGGAGCACCGGCAGTAAGACACCAGACCCCACCATGGACAGAGACCAGGGCTAAAACAGAAGGGGCTGTGGTGTCTAAGGGGTGTACTCAGGTCGATTGGAGGGAGAGATCCGCATCTTAGCTTTACCTTCGGAGCTTGGAAATTAGTCCACAGCCGGACTGAACCGTGCAGCTGGCAAGAAAAATACGGGGGCAGGGACCAAAAGCCCAGGAAAGGAGAGAATTAGCAGGAGATGTACAGAGAATTAGGAGAGGAGACGGAGATGAAAAAGGTGGTCAGGATGAGGTAAAGGGGTGTCTGAATTTCCAGACTTCAGTAGGAGAACCTGTGCAACATAGCAGAATCCCTTGGTCAAACAGGCAAAAGAGGAAGCGATATTAAACAATGTCATCAGACAGGACTGCTTACTACCATCGGATATGCTTTTTTTAAATGTGTTATCTCCACTACCCCTTTATTCCATATTTTATTTCTCCTACTCATTTCTCAAAACTTAACCCTCTAAATCATATTTCTCTGGCCAGCCGTATGATGACAAGTCTTCAAATGGGAATACAATGTTGAATTTAGTTTTATGCCTCAGACCCTGAAGGTTCGCACAGCTACGTTATGTTTTTGTCAAGCCTTCACATTATAATCTGCCATCCAGTCAGTGAACTGGAAACAGAGAAGAATCACTTCAGAGTCTGAGAGACTTTAGATCCTGCACCACCAATTTTTTTTTCTTATCTGTCATCTAAATGTAAAGCTGTGTAAGGATTTGGTGTAGGTGTAGAAGCCCCAGGGCTCAGTGACAAGAGGCTCCAGGAGGAAGGGACTAAGCTGGATGCTTCCACTCAGTGTTCCCCAAGCACCGCCCCCTAAAAACATGTAATACGGAGCCCCATATCTTTCTCTCTCCCTTCCAGAGCCCTTGGTCAATGGCACCTCTGTGCACGTGGTCGTCGGCAGGGGAGGCGATGGTGAGGGGAAGGGAGGGTCAGCTAGATGCCTCCTCTGCCCCCGAGCTCACTCAGGAGAGGTGCAGCATGGTCATGAAGAGAGGAGGTGACAGAGCCAGACCACCTGATGTGAATCTCACTTTGTCACTTACTGGTCATGAGAGTGCCCTTGGGCCAAGTCACCCAGCCTCTCCGTGCCTCAGTGGCCTCATCCGTAAAACCTCGGAAGGTTGTGGTGGGCATAAATGAGTTAAAACAGCAGTCCCCAACCTTTTGGGCACCAGGGACCGGTTTCGTGGAAGACAATTTTTCCACGGACCAGGGTGTGGGTGGGGATGGTTTCGGGATGATTCAAGCGCATTACATTTATTGTGCATTTTATTTCTATTATTACATTGTAATATATAATGAAATAGTTATACAACTCACCATAATGCTGACAAGAGGCAGAGCTCAGGCGGTAATGAAAGCAACGGGGAGCGGCTGTAAATACACGTGAAGCTTCGCTTGCTGCCTGCAGCTCACCTCCTGCTGTGCGGCCTGGTTCCTAACAGGCCATGGACCAGAACCAGTCTGTGGCGGGGGAGTTGGGGACCCCTCAGTTAAAATATGTCAAACACTTAGAACCAGACCTGGCACATATTCAGCGCTCAGTGTTGGCTAAAATTCCTGGTCCTCAACCCCACGTGGACTCAATTGTCAGGACCTGTCAATTTCAAAATCCTCTCCATCCCCATCCCCTTTCCTATCCTACGTAGCCTTCCTTGGTCTCCTTGTCTGTACTCTTGTTCCCTCAAATCCAGCTTCCACAGAACCACAGCACTGACCTATCTGAAACACAAAACTAAACATTTCACCCATTCTCAAAACCCTTCAGCGGCACCTCGCCCTACACAGGGGGAATATCCAAACTTCTTGGTGTGCCAGATTGCGCCTCCCCCAGCCTGCCCCTCCCCCTTCTCTCCAGCTCCATTTCAGCCACTCCTCTCCCATCTCCTTTCCTTTCACCCCCGTTACACGGAGCTGCTGTTCATCCCCCATCTTGCTGACTCAAGCCTCCATGCCTTTGTCTGTGCGATTCATCTACGGAAAAGTTCTTTAGCTTCCAATTTAGTCATCATTTCCTTCAGACAGTCTTCCAGGACCCCGAGCCTGGGCGAACTCCTCCTTCTGGGTTCCCAAAGTCCTGTGCATTTCTCCTGCTCCACAGCCACCAAGTCGTACTGAAACTCTCCAGACCTCGAGAGTGGGACTCATCCCAAGCACCTTTATACCCCCAACACGGCCATTCAGACCCAAATAGATTACTGTGTGATGTGACGGTTAAGGGCAGGGACTCTAGAATCCGAGTGCCGGGCATGAATCCCAGCTCCAGCATTTGCTGGTTATATGACCTTGATCGTGTCACTTACCTTGTGAAGCCCCCTCTGTACAACGGGGATGACTGCAGTACCTCCTTCACAGAGGTATTGTGAAGAAAGAGCAAAATTAACATACAGTCTTTAGCTTGGTGATTGGCACATCCTAAAGACATGTATAAACTTCAAGAGAGGAAAGTCCTGACAAATGAAAAACAGCAATAGAATGCAAGTTTAAAGAAAAAGTATGGCCACTAGCTTCAAACACTTTTCTAGGCAGAACTCACTAACGGCTATGCCAAGATAATCTTGGATATGATGTTCATGCGGCTGCTTCTGAGACTTCAAAAAAGTAAGTGAGAGAAAGAGTTGAATCAGCAGGTGGAGTGATTATGCCCCATTCCTGAGAGACTGGGTTAGTGAGAGCAGCGCTGTGAGGAATCAGTAGAGACACCTGGAGAATTCTGGAGGATGATGGTGAATCCTGAGCAAGGTGCTCACCCCCTGCAGGAGAAGCCAGGGAGTGGAGGGGAGGGGAGACCAACAGAACTTCGGACCCTCCTGCCAGTCTCTGCGGGAGCAGATAAACTTCCCAGAGCTGAGCTTTGCCAAAACTCTTTCTAACAACAGGTTATTGATCCACGCTGCCCAGAGGACCCTCTTAACCAATCTGTTTCCATGACTTCCTTGTGCCTCAGCTCCAGCAGAGTCACTGGCTGGTGAAGGTGATCGGAAACGATTCCCTGCCCTTCATGCCAGGAATTGGAGTGGAAACCCTCTCAGCTCAGTAAAATGCTATATAGCCTTGTAAATCCTGCCAAACGCCACCAAAAACATGTATTAATTTTTTTTCTTTGTTAACTGACCTCCTCACAAATCTAACACTTGTCCCACAGAGCACACCCAGAGGCTTAGCCACTTTTAGTAATAAGAATCCTCAGAAAAATAAACGAGTCAGGAAAGATGGGCATGCACATATGTTGACTGCTTCTCTGAAGGAGCTGAGGGCCAGTCAGTCACAACAAAACTTCTGACAGAGACTCTCTGAGCACGTAAGGAATACACGGATTTCAAGAGCATCGGGTGGGGAAGGGACCTCAGGGACTGTGACAGCGTGGCCTCGGTCCCCAGGGGACCGGGTCCCACAGGCTCCTGATCTGACAGAGCTCAGAGTGACTGACCCTCTGTATGAGTCTGCGAGGGTGGCCATAGCAAGTCCCACAGTCTGGGTGGCTTCAACAATGTACATTTATTCTCACGGTTCTGGAGGCTAGAAGCCCGAAATCAAGGTGTGGGAGGGTAGGTCCCAGCTGAGAACTCTGAGGCAGAATCAGTTTCAGGGCTTTCCCCTTGCCGCTCGTTTGCTGGCCGCCTCTGGTGCTCTTCAGTTTATAGACGCATCACTCCCTACCCCTGCCTTCTTCTCCACCTGGCGTCTCCCTGTGCGCACGTCTACGCCCAAATGTCCTCTTTTTATAAGGACAGCAATTCTACTCGAATAGGGTCCACCCTAATGACTTCATTTTAACTTAAACTTGTAAAGACCTATCTCAAATACAGTCACCTCCTGAGGCCCTGGGGGTTAGGACTCCAACATGTGAATGGGGGGGAGAGCACAACTGAACCCATAACACCCACTCTCTCTCCAGAGACCACTCTGTAACTAGGAAGTGAGCCTCGGATCGTGTGACAGTTGTGGGTGTTGGTGGCAGGGCTCCGTGGACGTGGGCCTGGAGCAGGTGAACACACTGCTCACTGGGTGGTGGTGGGTCGTCCCAGCTGGCACAGAACACACAGGGCGCGCATGCCTAGCTCAGCTGTCACAGCTACAAAGCTGCCTCCACGGGGGAAACAAGCCCATCCTCACAACCAGGAGGCTCACCCAACGTTGGGGTCCCTCCCGCCCCAACCTCAGCCCCAACTGACAGACTGACGGCTCCGGCTGCTGTGAATGAGAGCACCCATCAGTCGGCCCTCACGTCCTGATGCCCCAGCCTCCGCGCGATGGCGATGGTCCAGGCAGAACTCACTACTTCTTTTCTCTGCACCCCCAGCACTTCCCTTCAACCTGTCCTTTCCTACTTAGCCTAATTCTGCCTGTTTATGAGAAAGTTCTTAACTAGCATGTGGCCTCTGTGAGAGGTGGAAGCTAGTCCGTTCTGTTCACTCCTGCGTTCCCAGCAGCCCAGTAGCACCCGCTTGGTTCAGGGTCTTCACACATACCTTTGAATGATACAGTGAATGCTCCTTCCCCCCACTGGATGGGCAGGTCCTCGAAGGTGGGGAGCAAGGCTTACTCATCTCTTTATTCCTGCCCAAGGGCAGCCTCATACAGAGGTCCCTCTGTAACAATGAAGAGAATGAGCGAACGCTTCCCACTTAGATGTTCTGCTTCACCTCAAAATTAACTGTGAAGTCCAATATAACCCTTAACGCCTCATATTTCTTCCTCAAACTCCCCCTCAACCCTCAGCTCAAGGGCATCTCTTACAAACCTTTTCCTGACAACCTCCCTCCCCCTCCCCAGAATCGAGGGCCACTCCTTCCTGTGAGCCTCTCCCTGTACTCTGTACATGCTGCCGTCCTAGCGCCTCTAATCACACTTGTCTTCTTCTACTTGGTTGTGAGTTACTTAGGCAAGAATTTTCCTCTTATGTTTTTGATTAACACAGGGCTTCATAAGCATCGTTTCTTTTAAAGGTATAAACTGCTTTTCCACTGACCCAAACCTTACAGCCCAAACCTTACAGTCTCCCTCGCCTGCTCTGCTAGAACCAATCAGTTACAGTCTATTCCTTCTCAGTATCTCTGGGGTCCCTCTATTCCATCCATCCAGTCCACCCATGCATCCAAGCAGCCCTCTCTTTCCATTTCCTCAACCACCATCCTAATCCTTCAATCAGTTTTCCATTCAATCTTTCTAGCTCTTTCTTCCCTCCTTAATCCTATATACAGCTACCAGATTAAGCATCCTACTACATTATTACAGTTTCTTGTTTGTTTGTTTTGCTCCAAAACCTTTGAAAACCCTTCACTGCCTATAGAAGAATAAACACCCTGTCATGCTCTTCAGAATCTTGACAACTGGAGCCCTTCACTTTCCCTTACCAATCTTATTTTTCACCCTCTGTGCCATGAACCCTTCTTCTCAAATAAGTCTGCTCCCTTCCCCTGAACAACCACCCACACTGACTCCTGTCTCAGTATTTCTTTTCCTGCCATTCCCCTTGCTTATTTGTTTTCAAGATCTTTCCTGTTACCCAAGTACTGCCCTTTATTCAAACACTGTTCAAGTCCCACCCGCTCTGTAAACTTCTCCCTGATCACCTCAGCCCTGGAAGAAAGGCTCCTCTTTCGAATCCCTATGGAGCCTACTTTCTGCACCATTAACATGGAGCATATGCCACCCTGTCTTGTCATGAAAATATTTGTCATCCCACCTAGATTGTAAGCCTCCCATGGGCAGGGCCTGTGCCTGGTTTCATTCCTTTCTATAACTTGAACTCCTAACATGGTGCCCTAAGCATAACACACACACACACAAGTGTGGGTGTAAAGAAGCAGCTGACTGTTTGGAGGATTTAAAATATTAGCCTTTATTTGTTGCAGATCTGTCACAGGGGGATATAGGCAACCGACACTCATCATGATGGGTGTGCCTTTCACCAGTGTGATGGATGCTTTTGGCAGAATTCAATGAGAAACACTCTATAAATATCTTACCAAATGAACAAATTACAGGTCGATGAGTATCCTCTGGTTAACAAAGCCTAGAGGCAGGCAGGAAGGAGCCACAACCATTCCACCCAAGAACTGCTGCCACCATTCCCATAAAAACCATTAGGGCAGGAGACTTCTCTCATCTCCCCTGGTGACATGAGGCCGGACTCTCAGGAGAATTTTCCCAAGACCCTAATAGCTAACCCAAATTTCTAACCCTTCTAAGCTTACTCCAATTTATCCTGTTCTGGGGCCCCTCCCTCCAACTGACACCCAGATTCTATCCACACAGAGGGAGAACACTTCATAGTAACTGACAGAGTCAGCTGAGATGTTGCCATGGAAACACAGTGGTGATCTCAGGAAATCCATCTGTTTTCAAATTGTTCTACAGACCTGCTCTAACTTCTTTCACAGATCATGTAGCTCAGAGCCCCTAAAGCCTTCACTCCCACAGGACCTACCTGCAGCCTCCTTCCCTTTCCTCTCTTCCAAATTTCAAGCCTTATCTAGAAACCTTGCACCTTAGGGGCTAAATTGATGAACTAGCTCCAGTCTCCTAACATTAACAAAGCGAAGCCAGAACTAGCACCACCACATGAATGTTGCCATGGCAACCAAAGGGCTTGTTGTGGGTGAGGAGAGTTGGTGGGCTTAAGGTAGGGTCAGCATTTTCAGCTGGTTCTTCTCCTTGACGTCAGAAGCAACAACATTGTTTAATTGAAGTTTTCCTTTCATTCATTCAAAAGGAAAAAATATAGAGTAACATTTCAAATAACAAAAAAGATATATCTGAGAAGCATAATTTGTTGTCAGAAGGTCATAGAGAATAGAGGTCATGGGACTTCCCTGGTGGCACAGTGGTTAAGAATCCACCTGCCAATGCGGGGACACGGGTTCGATTCCCCAGTCCAGGAAGAGCCCACATGCCACGGAGCAACAAAGCTCATGCGCCATAACTACTGAGCCTGCGCTCTAGAGTCCTCGAGCCACAGCTACTGAGCCTGCGTGCCTAGAGCCCATGGTCCGCAACAAGAGGAGCCACCACAACAAAAAGCAGCCCCTGCTCGCCACAACTAGAGGAAGCCCGTGCGCATCAACGAAGACCCAACGCAGCCAAAAATAAATAAATAAATTTATTTTTAAAAAACCCACTCCCATCCCTTAAAAAAAAAAAAAAACAATAGAGGTCACACAAGAGTCTGGGTGGACAAGGGTTCTCTTCCTCCCCAGTCTATCTTCCTCCATGACTCTCTTAAGAGGTGAGCCACAGCCCCCCAACCTTGGGCCCTCCTCTCTCTTGGGTTTGTCCCTGACTCATGGTCATCACAAGGGGGAGGGCACTGTCTGTTCCCAGACAATTATACCACACCATGGAAGCCTGGAGACACGGTTCTTGGGAGGACAGCTGTGATAAATAATGTCCCTGCCTGTTATGGGCTGAATTGTGTTCCCTCCCACCCCAATATTCATATGTTGAGCCCTAATCCACATTACCTCAGAATATGGCTGTTTTTGGAGACAGGACCTTTAAGGGGTGATTAAGTTAAAATAAGGCCATTACAGTGGGCTCTAATCCAATATGACAGGTGTCCTTGTGAAAGACGCAACACCAGGGGTGCGTGTGCAGAGGGACGACCAGGTGAAGAAGCAGCAAGAGGGAGGCCAGCTGCAGGTCAAGGAGAGAGGCCTCAGGAGAAACCAACCCTGCTGGATTGTGGACTTCCACATCCCGAACTGTGAGAAAATAAATTTCTGTCATTTAAGCCAGGGGCCCCCAGCCCCGTTAGGAACTGGGCTGCAC
This sequence comes from Delphinus delphis, assembly GCF_949987515.2. Lineage (NCBI taxonomy): Eukaryota > Metazoa > Chordata > Mammalia > Artiodactyla > Delphinidae > Delphinus > Delphinus delphis. Next base: position 40,969,315 of record NC_082687.1, on the reverse strand, counting down.
AGCAGGAAGTGAGCGGCAGGCGAGCAAGCAAAGCTTCCTCCATATTTACAGCCACTCCCCATCGCTTGCACTACCGCCTGAGCTCCGCCTCCTGTCAGATCAGTGGCAGCATTAGGTTCTCATAGGAGTGTGAATCCTACTGTGAACCCAGCATGCAAGGGATCTAGGCTGTGTGCTCCTTATGAGAATTAATGCCTGATGTGAGCTGGAACTGAGGCAGTGATGCTAGCGCTGGGGAGCGGCTGCAAATACAGATTATCATTAGCAGAGAGGTTTGACTGCACAGAGACCATAATAAATCAACTGCTTGCAGACTCATATCAAAACCCTATCAGTGAGTGGCAAGTGAAAACAAGCTCAGGGCTGCCACTAATTCTGCATTATGGTGAGTTGTATACTTATATTACATTATAAATATTATTATATTTCTATTATTAATAATAGAAATAAAGTGCACAATAAATGTAATGCACTTGAATCATCTCGAAAACGTCCTCTCTCCCCGGTCCGTGGAAAAATTGTCTTCCACGAAACGGGTCCCTGGTGCCAAAAAGGTTGAGGACCGCTGATTTAAGCCACCCAGTCTGTGGTATTTTGTTATAACAGTCCTAGCAAACTAATATACCATCCTTCTTTCCTCAGCTGCCCCCACCAGCAACAATGTAATAAAAAATAAATTTTTTGTCTTCAGAGGAGTTGTTATGTCCTCTTGATGACTACTTTGATATAAATATATCAGCCTTTATTAACTAATGTTTGCATGATATATTTTTTCCATCTTCTTACTTTTAATCTATTTGTTTCTTTATATGTAAAGAGTTTCTTTTGCCAACATATAGTTGGGACTTGCTCTTTTACCAAACTAGCAATCTTTGCCTTTTCATTGGGGTATTTAAAACTATGCTGTCCAATAGGCCACTAGAAATATGTGGCTATTTTAACTTAACTAAAATTTAATAAAAGTTAAAACTCACTTCACAAGCCACGTTTCAAGTGCTTCATAATCACACGTGACTGAGTATTAGCGAATACAGATAAAGAACACTTCCATCATCACAGATAGTTCTATGGGGCAGCCTGCTTTAGATCATTTACATTTGGTGCTATTATAGCTGGTTAAATCTACCATTTTGCCATTTATTTTCTATTTGTCCAACTGCCCTTTGTTCATTTTTTCATCTTTTTCTGTCTTCTTTGAATTACTTGAGCATTTTTTCGTGATTCCATTTTATCTCCATTGCTGGCTTACTAGTGATAATTGTTTTGTTTAGTGGTTGTTTTAGGGTTAATAGTATGTATACATCTTTAACTTATCATCTACCTTCAAGTACTATTATACCACTTCACATATCATATAAGAATCTTACAACAGTCTACTTCTTGGCCTTTGTGTGATTATTTTAATATATTTTACTTCTACATATGTTTTAAACCCCAAAATACATTGTTATTATATTTGCTTTAAATAGTCATTATCTTTTAAAGATTTTTTAGAATTAGAAAAATCTTTTAGATTTATAAACATATTTACACTTCTGATGCTATTTATTCCTTTATGTTGTCAATATTTCAGACTGGTAGATTTTCCATCTAACTGAAGGAGTTCTTTTAACATTTTTTTTTTTTTTTTTTTTTTGCAGTACACGGGCCTCTCCCTGTTGTGGCCTCTCCTGTTGCGGAGCACAGGCTCCGGACACGCAGACTCAGCGGCCATGGCTCACGGGCCCAGCCGCTCCGCGGCATGTGGGATCCTCCCGGACCGGGGCACGAACTCGTGTCCCCTGCATCGGCAGGCGGACTCTCAACCACTACGCCACCAGGGAAGCCCTTAACATTTCTTAATGCAGGTCTGCTGGCAATGAATTCTCTCAGTTTTTGTATGTCTGAAAAAGCCTTCATTTTATTCTCATTTTTGAAAGATATTTTTGCTGGATACAGAATTCTCAATGGACAGTTTTGTTTTGTTTCTTTCAGTGCTTTAAAGATGCTCCACTGTATGCTGTCTTGCATTGTTCCCAACAAGACATATGCTCTCATCCTTGTTTTTGTTCCTCTGTATGTAATATGTGCTTTTTACCCTCTGGATGCTTTTAAGATTTTCTCATTATCACTGGTTTTAAGCAATTTCATTGTGATGTTTATGTAGTTTGGGTTTTTTTTCCCCATATTTCTTGTGCTTGTGCTTTGTTGAACTTCTTGAACCAGTGGATTTTTCATTCTGATCAAATTTGAAAAAATTTGGCCAGTATTTCTTCAAATATATTTCCTTTCCCATCCCCACTTTTTGGACTCTAATTACACTCTAATTATATAAGGTTGCTTGAAGTTGTCTCACAGCTCACTGATGCTGTTATTTACTTTTCTTTCAGTTTTTTTTTTTTCCCCTCTGTATGCTTCATTTTGGATAATTTCTATTGTGGTGTCTTCAAATTTGTTAATCTTTTCTTCTGCAGCATCTAGTCTGCCATAACTCCCACCTAGTGTATTTTTTTTTTATCTCAGATATTGTATTTTCCATCTCTAAAAGTTTGAGTTGGGTCTTTTAAAATGTCTTCCATGTCTTTACTTTTCATGTTCACTGTTTTCTCTAAATTCTTGAACATATGGGATATAGTTTTAGTGTTCCTGTCTACTAATTCCATCATAAGTGTCATTTGGGGATCTGTTTCTTTTGATTGATTTTTCTCCTCATTATAGGTTGTATTTATCCTTCTTACATGCCTTGTAATTTTTGATTGGATGTCAGACATTGTGAGTATTTCCCTGTTCGGTGCTACATATTTTTGTGTTTCTTCATAGAAATTACTATTTTATAAATTATATCCTATAATTCTAAAATTACATGCTATAACTATACTCTTGAGCTTTGTTCTAGGATGCAGTTACATTACTTGGAAATAGTTTAGTCTTTTTGAGGTTTCCTTTTTTTGTGGGGGCTATTTTATTTTTAATTGTGGTGAAATACACATAACATAAAATTTACCATCTTAGTAAAAGTTCAGTAGCATGACATACATTCACATTGCTGTGCTACCAATCTCCATGTGCCACAACTACTAAGTCTGAGCTCTACAGCCCACGAGCCACAACTACTGAAGCCCGAGTACCACAACTACTGAAGCCCACACGCTTAGAGCCTATGCTCCTCAACGAGAGAAACCACTGCAAGGAGAAGCCCGCACACCACAATGAAGAGTAGCCCCCGCTCACCGCAACTAGAGAAAGCCCATGCAGAGCAACGAAGAACCAATGCAGCCAAAAATAAATAAATAAATTTATATTAAAAAAAATCAGAGTAGTAGTTATGTGAGTGATCTGCAATGAAATGTATTATTATGGAAACACTGTGATAATCTGGGGGAGTAAGAAGCATGTCCTGGGACTCTTGATCAGTGTCAGAGTAAAGGTACATGTGGGAGAGGAATGAATGGTAGCGAGAGGGCTTTGGAGAAGTGAAGTCATCCTTTGATAAGATGAATCCTTTTCTAAAATGTTTTGCTCCTTGCTCCCCCAGGGCAATGATTGAAAAGAAGAAGCGAAGCAAGCTGGCTGAGAGGCGGCTCTGTGGTGTGAGGGTGGAACAGGACACCCACTGGATGGAGAGGGGAGGCTCAGGTCCTCACCCTGGCTCTGACATCCACTTGCCGGGTAATACTGAGCCCATCTTTAAACCTCACTAAGTCCTATTTTTTTAAGAAGTAAGGCCTTTCTTCACAGAAAATCTTATGCAGAAGCTCAATATATGAAACAAAGGAGAAAGCAGGGTTCTCAGACAGGGGCTGGAGGCTGGGGTCTGGCTCCCCTCACTCACCATACCACCTCTAGAGCCTCGTGGGTTCCCAAGAGCCCCATGGGCTCCCCCTCACACACACTAGACTGGTCCTCTCTGAAGGGCCTTCCAAGTTTAGAGTTAGATCTCTGGACTCCAGTCCCAAGCACTGCCCTGAGACAGTGGGCTGTGTCTTTCTGGTCCCCAGTTTGCTTAACTGTAGAGTAGGGCTGGAAGAATCTCTAATACCGCTTCCACCTCCAACACTGTCTCTTAATAGGATTCTGATGGCTAATAAATTAATAAAATACCATTGCATTGAAGCAGACTATTAAGGGAAAAGGATATTAGCCAAGTAGGCAGTGTTTTCCAAGGCCAATAAATGTTTCACCACTTTACTGAGGATTAGATTTTTTTTTCCAGATTGAAATAAAATCAGTAGACTTTGGAAGGTCTGTGAGTCTTAACCTGCGTTTCAGTATCCCACTGGGTAAAACAACGGCATCAATTCAACCCATTTTGGTGCATGTTTTTTAGTAAAGGGTATCCTTAGTAGGAAGTCACTTGAAAATACTGCAAAAGTGATTTAAAATGCCCGGAAATAATTGACTATGGTTGTATGAGATAACATCCTTGTTCTTAGGAAATAAACATGGAAGTATTTAAAGGTAAAGGCACTCAACGTCTCCAGCTTACCCTTGAATGGTTTCTAAAAATACATATTTATACATATGTATTATGGGGGAGACAAGGGAGGGAGGTAAAATGTAAACACATGATTAATATGGGTAAAGGGTGCACAGGAGTTCCTCGTACTACTTTTGCAACTTTTCTATAAATTTGAAATTATATCAAAATAGTTACAAAAGCAAAAAACTGCTCAGAAAAATACCTAACTAAAGTGTATTTATTTACCTCCTATACTCTTCCTGTAAACTTTCTGTCATATCCAAATATAAAAGAGGATATTTGTGGCATTTTTCTCCACATCATTTTCTCTTGAGTATCCCCTTTCTCCTCCCTAATTGTGTTTGTCTTTAGTGCCTGAAACAACTAAAGGTTGAAGAGGTGTGGCTGAGAGTCTGCTTAACCAATGTTCAAAGCTCTTCAGCTGCTCTTACTATACTTCCAGAGTATAGTAAGAAAACTATTGAATTTCTAGAGATCTCCCCCATCCAAAGTGATCATAGGGTAGGCGGAACAGCCTCACATGGGACCGTGCCTGTGGAAGGGAAAGGAGGACAGTGGAATGGAGCAGAAATGAGCTCAGGGAGGTAATGGGGGCAGGGAGGGGCATCATGCAGGACCAGCACATACACTGAGTGAGATGGCAGCCATAGGAGAGCTTTGAACAGAGAAGAGGCATGATCAGAGCTACATGTTAACAGGACCACTCTGCATGCTGTGTTGAGAATGGACTAGGGGGCAAGGGCAGCAGCTGGGAGACTCTGTGGGAGGAGACTCATTCAGGGTAACTTGGACCAGGATGGTAGCAGTAAAGCTGTTTGCTATATTATCCCACTCACTTTTCTATATGATGGAAATATTCATAGTTTTAAAAGATGACGTAAAAGAAGCTAGATTTTTGAAGGCATATTTAGTCCAATTGCATTCCTTCATGGAGGACCACACTGAAATGGCCTTGGGGAGACCAGAACCCGCTGTATTTTCAAAGCCTTCCAGAGAAAAGTCTATATGCCTCTGCTTATGGTGAACTCCATTTGGTCCTTCTGTTCTTGACTTAGACATCACTGCTTTTTAATTTATTTTTTACTGAGTAAACATTGGTTTATAACATTATATGTTTCATGTGTTACAACTACATTATAGCGTGCTTACCACCAAAAGTTTAGTTTCCATCCGCCACCATACAGTAAATCACCCTCACCCTCAACCCCTGCCCGCCCCTCTGGTAACCACTACTCTGTTCCCTGTATCTACCAAGACACCACTTCTTACGAGAAGTTTTCCTAACACCAGGCCCCCTTCATCCACCTCCATGTCCCCATTAGGTGGGGTGCTCCCACCCTGGGCTCCACCCTGGGCTCCACCCTGTATGTCCCGCTCATAACACTTACCCTGCCTGACACATTGTTAGAGGTTCTGTGCTCCATGAGGACAGAGACTGTGTCTATTTTATTCACTGGGTCTCATGGTGCCTGGCATCTAAAGGTGCTCAGGAAATATGTTATGAACGGATGACTGTAACACATTCCAAAGATGAATAAATGAAGTAGCCAGTTTCAATGAGTGTCATAGGTTTGCCTGAAAAGGATATGATAGGATAACATTTCGGGTCTCACAGCCTCATAATATATGGTATAGAGAGTGCTGGTATTTTCCATTCCTGATGGGTGGGCCCTGGGCACCGCCCCAGGACACAGGACTTCACACTGCCCCCATGCCAGCTTCAGAGAGACAGTAGAGGCTTTCTGATCTGCTCCCTCCTCCTGCACTCTGCAATGCCATGTGTTCTCCCTGCTTGGGTCCTCAGTGCCAGGAACTGGCCTTCAGGCCCCTAAAGAATACATACAAATCCTCTTTTCATTGCAAAAAGGATGGCATTGTCTACACTGCACCTCCCCACTTCCCCATTTCTTCTCTCTGCCTCTCTTGTGCACGTCCTCCCAGGGCATCCTGCCCCTCTTTCTCTCCTGGATGCAAGGACAGGCTCCACGTGGCTCACATTAGTCATTTCCCTGCTCCAAAACGGAGCGGGCACTCAGGTCCTTCTGCAAGTGGGAGACAGGATGGGATTGGGTTGGTTTGCGTTGAGAGCCAATTAAGTTGAATACCTTGACCTTGGTTTCTTCGGAGGCTTGGAAGCTCGAGCATGACACATATTACCAAGAATAAAAGTATCCGTGTGTGTGTGAGGGAATATTATCCAGCCATGAGAAAGAAGGAAATCCTGCTATTTGTGACAACTTGGATGAACACTTAGGGCATTGTGCTAAGTGAAGTAGGACAGAGAAAAACAAACACTGGATGATCTCATGTACATGTGAAAGCTAAAAAGGTCAAACTCAGAGAAACATAGAGTAGAGTGTTGGTTACCAGAGATTGGAGTAGATGGGAAGATGTTGGTCAAAGTGTACAAACTTCCAGTTTTAAGATTAAAAAGTTCTGGGGAATCTAATGTAAACTTGAAAGTTGTAAAGAGAGTAGATCTTTTTTTTTTTCTAACATCTTTATTGGAGTATAATTGCTTTACAATGGTGTGTCAGTTTCTGCTTTATGACAAAGTGAATCAGTTATACATACACATATGTCCCCATATCTCTTCCCTCTTGCATCTCCCTCCCTCCCACTCTCCCTATCCCACCCCTCTAGGTTGTCACAAAGCACCGAGCTGACCTCCCTGTGCTATTCGGCTGCTTCCCACTAGCTATCTATTTTACATTGGTAGTGTATATATGTCCATGCCACTCTCTCACTTTGTCACAGCTTACCCTTCCCCCTCCCCATGTCCTCAAGTCCATTGTCTACATCTGAATCTTTATTCCTGTCTTGCCCCTAGGTTATTCAGAACTTTTTTTTCTTTTAGATTCCATATATATGTGTTAGCCTACGGTATTTCTTTTTTCTCTAACTTCCTGCACTCTGTATGACAGACTCTAGGTCCATACACCTCACTACAAATAACTCAATTTTGTTTCTTTTTATGGCTGAGTAATATTCCATTGTATATATGTGCCACATCTTCTTTATCTATTCATCTGTTGATGGACACTTAGGTTGCTTCCATGTCCTGGCTATTGTAAATAGTGCTGCAATGAACATTGTGGTACATGACTCTTTTTGAATTATGTTTTCTCAGGGTATATGCCCAGTAGTGGGATTCCTGGGTCATATGGTAGTTCTATTTTTAGTCTTTTAGGGAACCTCCATAGTAGTTGTATCAATTTACATTCCCACCAACAGTGCAAGAGGGTTCCCTCTTCTTCACACCCTCTCTAGCATTTATTGTTTGTAGATTTTTTGATGATGGCCATTCTGACTGGTGTGAGGTGATACCTCACTGTAGTTTTGATTTGCATTTCTCTAACTATTAGTGATGTTGAGCATCCTTTCATGTGTTTGTTGGCAATCTGTATATCTTCTCTGGAGAAAGCTCTATTTAGGCCTTCTGCCCATTTTTGTTTTTTTGGTTTTTTTAAATTTATTTATTTATTTTGGCTATGTTGGTTCTTCGTTGCAGTGTGTGGGTTTCTCACTGCTGTGGCTTCACTTGTTGTGGAGCATGGGCTCTAGGCCCACAGGCTTCAGTAGCTGTGGCTAGCAGGCTCTAGAGCACAGGCTCAGTAGTTGTGGTGCACAACTTTAGTTACTCCACGGCATGTGGGATCTTCCCGGACCAGGGCTCAAACCCGTGTTCCCTGCATTGGCAGGCAGATTCTTAACCACTGCGCCACCAGGGAAGTACCTTCTGCCCATTTTTGGATTAAGCTGTTTGTTTTTTTGATATTGAGCTGCATGACCGGCTTGTATATTTTGGAGCTTAAGCCTTTGTCAGTTGCTTTGTTTGCAAATATTTTCTCCAATTCTTAGGGTTGTCGTTTTGTCTTGTTTATGGTTTCCTTTGCTGTGGAAAAGCTTTTAAGTTTCACTAGGTCCCATTTTTTTATTTTTCTTTTTATTTCCACTTCTCTAGGAGGTGGGTCAAAAAGGATCTTGCTGTGATTTATGTCATAGGGTGTTCTGTCTATGTTTTCCTCTAAGAGTTTTATAGTGTCTGGCCTTACATTTACGTCTTTAATCCATTTTGAGTTTATTTTTGTGTATGGTGTGAGGGAGTGTTCTAATTTCATTCTTTTACATGTAGATGTCCAGTTTTCCCAGCACCATTTATTGAAGAGGTTGTCTTTGCTTCATTGTATATTCTTCCCTCCTTTATCAAAAGTAAGGTGACCATATGTGCATGGGTTTATCTCTGGGCTTTCTATCCTGTTCCACTAATCTATATTTCTGTTTTTGTGCCAGTACCATACTGTCTTGATTACTGTAGCTTTGTAGTATAGTCTGAAGTCTGGGAGCCTGATTCCTCCAGCTCCATTTTTCTTTCTCAAGATTGCTTTGGCTATTCGGGGTCTTTTGTGTTTCCATACAAACTGTGAAATTTTTTGTTCTACTTCTGTGAAAAATGCCATCAGTAATTTGATAGGGATCGCATTGAATCTGTAGATTGCTTTGGGTAGTATACTCATTTTCACAATGTTGATTCTTCCAATCCAAGAACATGGTATATCTCTCCATCTGTTTGTATCATCTTTAATTTCTTTCATCAGTGTCTTATAGTTTTCTGCATACAGGTCTTTTGTCTCTTTAGGTAGGTGTATTCCTAGGTATTTCATTCTTTTTGTTGCAATGGTAAATGGGAGTGTTTCCTTAATTTCTCTTTCAAATTTTTCATCATTAGTGTATAGGAATGCAAGAGATTTCTGTGCATTAATTTTGTATCCTGCTACTCTACCAAATTAATTGATTAGCTCTAGTAGTTTTCTGGTAGTGTCTTTAGGATTCTCTACGTATAGTATCATGTCATCTGCAAACAATGACAGTTTTACTTCTTCTTTTCTGATTTGTATTCCTTTTATTTCTTTTTCATCTCTGATTGCTGTGGCTAAAACTTCCAAAACTATGTTGAATAAGAGTGGTGAGAGTGGGCAATCTTGTCTTGTTCCTGATCTTAGTGGAAATGCTTTCAGTTTTTCACCATTGAGGATGATGTTGGCTGTGGGTTTGTCATATATGGCCTTTATTATGTTGAGGAAAGTTCCCTCTATGCCTACTTTCTGCAGGGTTTTTATCATAAATGGGTGTGGAATTTTGTCAAAAGCTTTCTCTGCATCTATTGAGATGATCATATGGTTTTTCTCCTTCAATTTGTTAATATGGTGTATCACGTTGATTGATTTGCATATATTGAAGAATCCTTGCATTCCTGGGATAAACCCCACTTGATCATGGTATATAATCTTTTTAACATGCTGTTGGATTCTGTTTGCTAGTATTTTGTTGAGGATTTTTGCATCTATGTTCATCAGTGATATTGGCCTGTAGTTTTCTTTTTTTGTAACATCTTTGCCTGGTTTTGATATCAGGGTGATGGCGGCCTCATAGAATGAGTTTGGGAGTGTTCCTTCCTCTGCTATATTTTGGAAGAGTTTGAGAAGGATCAGTGTTAGCTCTTTAAATGTTTGATAGAATTCTCCTGTGAAGCCATCTGATCCTGGGCTTTTGTTTGTTGGAAGATTTTTAAGCACAGCGTCAATTTCAGTGCTTGTGATTGGTCTATTTATATCTTCTATTTCTTCCTGGTTCAGTCTCGGAAGGTTGTGCTTTTCTAAGAATTTGTCCATTTCTTCCAGGTTGCCAATTTTATTGGCATATAGTTGCTTGTAGTAATCTCTCATGATCCTTTGTATTTCTGCAGTGTCAGTTATTACTTCTCCTTTTTCATTTCTAATTCTATTGATTTGAGTCTTTTCCCTTTTTTTCTTGATGAGTCTGGTTAATGGTTTATCAATTTTGTTTATCTTCTCAAAGAAACAGCTTTTAGTTTTATTGATCTTTGCTATTGTTTCCTTCATTTCTTTTTCATTTATTTCTGATCTGATCTTTATGATTTCTTTCCTTCTGCTAACTTTGGGGATTTTTTGTGCTTCTTTGCCTAATTGCTTTAGGTGTAAGGCTAGGTTGTTTATTTGAGATTTCTCTTGTTTCTTGAGGTAGGACTGTATTGCTAGAAACTTCCCTCTTAGAACTTCTTTTGCTGCATCCCATAGCTTTTGGGCTGTCGTGTTTTCATTGTCATTTGTTTCTAGGTTTTTTTTTATTTCTTCTTTGATTTCTTCTGTGATATCCTGGTTATTTAGTAGCATATTGTTTAGCCTCCATGTGTTTGTATTTTTTTCAGTTTTTGTCCTGTAATTGATATCTAGTCTCATAGCGTTGTGGTCAGAAAAGATACTTGATACAATTTCAATTTTCTTAAATTTACCAAGGCTTGATTTGTGACCCAAGATATGATCTATCCTGGAGAATGTTCCATGAGCACTTGAGAAAAATGTGTATTCTGTTGTTTTGGGATGGAATGTCCTATAAATATCAATTAAGTCCATCTTGTTTAATGTATCATTTAAAGCTTGTGTTTATTTATTTTCATTTTGGATCAGCTGTACATTGGTGAAAGTGGGGTGTGAAAATCCACCACTATTATTTGTTACTATCAGTTTCCCCTTTTATGGCTGTTAGCATTTGTCTTATGTATTGAGGTGCTCCTATGTTGCGTGCATAAATATTTACAATTGTTATATCTTCTTCTTGGATTGATCCTTGATCATTATGTAGTGTCCTTCTTTGTCGCTTGTAATAGTCTTTATTTTAAAGTCTATTTTGTCTGATATGAGAATTGCTACTCCAGCTTTCTTTTGATTTCAGTTTGCATGGAATATCTTTTTCCATCCCTTCACTTTCAGTCTGTATGTGTCCCTAGGTCTTAAGTGGATCTCTTGTAGACAGCATATATACAGGTCTTGTTTTTCTATCCATTCAGCCAGTCTCTGTCTTTTGGTTGGAGCATTTAATCCAATTATATTTAAGGTAATTATTGATATGTATGTTCCTATTACCATTTTCCTAGTTATTGTAGATCTTTTCCTTCCTTTGTGTTTCCTGCCTAGAGAAGTTCCTTTAGCATTTGTTGTAAAGCTGGTTTGGTGGTGCTGAATTCTCTTAGCTTTTGCTTGTCTGTAAAGGTTTTGATTTCTCCGTCAAATCTGAATGAGATCCTTGCTGGGTAGAGTAATCTTGGTTGTAGGTTTTTCCCTTTCATCACTTTAAATGTGCCCTGCCACTCCCTTCTGGCTTGCAGAGTTTCTGCTGAAAGATCAGCTGTTAACCTTATGGGGATTCCCTTGTATGTTATTTGTTGCTTTTCCTTTGCTGCTTTTAATATTTTTTCTTTGTATTTAAATTTTGATAGTTTGATTAATATGTGTCTTGGCGTGTTTCTCCTTGGATTTATCCTGTATAGGACTCTCTGCACTTCCTGGATGTGATGGACTATTTCCTTTCCCATATGAGGGAAGTTTTCAACTATCATCTCTTCAAATATTTTCTCAGTCCCTTTCTTTTTCTCTTCTTCTTCTGGGACTCCTATTATTTGAATGTTGGTGCATTTAATGTTGTCCCAGAGGTCTCTGAGACTGTCCTCAATTCTTTTCATTCTTTTTTCTTTATTTTGCTCTGTGGCAGTTATTTCCACTATTTTATCTTCCAGGTCACTTATCCATTTTTCTGCCTCAGTTACTCTGCTATTGATTCCTTCTAGAGAATTTTTAATTTCATTTATTGTGTTGTTCATCATTGTTTGTTTGCTCTTTAGTTCTTCTAGGTCCTTGTTAAACATTTCTTTGATTTTCTCCATTCTATTTCCAAGATGTTGGATCAACTTTACTAACATTACTCTGAATTCTTTTTCAGGTAGACTGCCTATTTCCTCTTCATTTGTTTGGTCTGGTGGGTTTTTACCTTGTTCCTTCTCTGCTGCATATTTCTCTGTTTTCCTATTTGTTTAACCTACTGTGTTTGGGGTCTCCTTTTCACAGGATGCAGGTTCGTAGTTCCCGTTGTTTTTGGTGTCTGCCCCCAGTGGGTAAGGTTGGTTCCATGTGTTGTGAAGGATTCCTGGTGGAGGGAACTAGTGCCTTTGTTCTGGTGGTTGAGGCTGGATCTTGTCTTTCTGGTGAGCAGGACCACGTCCGGTGGTGTGTTTTGGGGTGTCTGTGAACTTAGTATGATTTTAGGCAGCCTCTCTGCTAATGTCTGGGGTTGTGTTCCTGTCTTGCTAGTTGTTTGGCATAGGGTGTCACACTGGAGCTTGCTGGTCATTGAGTGGAGCTGGGTCTTAGCATTGAGACAGAGATCTCTGGGAGAGCTCTCGCCGATTGATATTACGTGAGGCCAGGAGGTCTCCGGTGGTCCAATGTCCTGAACTCGGCTCTCCCACCTGAAACGCTCAGGCCTGCCACCTGGCCAGAGCACCAAGACCCTGTGAGCCACACAGCTTCAAGCATAAGCAAGGCAAGGGAGATCCTGGGCGAGGGGTCCCACCAGGTCATGTAGAGTCCTGGACTCTCTGATGTTCTGAATAGATTTTTTTATTCTTATGATGTTTCCCTCTCCCTGGGATGTGTTGATAGACAAGAACTCAGTGTTTGGGCTTGCTTCAGAGGAAGTGATACAGCACAGTCTTCTCCACAATGAAGCATTTGTTGTAGACTTTGAAGTACATCTTTTATCTTGGTAAAAGAGTCAGGTTCAGCTATTTTGCTTTACAGTTGGCCCTTCCATTAATTGCTGGTTTCTCGTTAAATTCTGGGTGGCAATCTCAGGCTTCTAAAAATGCATCAAGGAACTACTGCATAGAAGTCTGATTTTCTCCTGTTGTAATTCACTCAGGAGAGTTTCTAGAGGTCCAGTGGTATGGGCATGTCAAGCTCTCCTTTTATAGCCATGAATAAGTTGCTGTATCTGGCCCTTCCTTTCCAGTCCTTGCAGATTGGCTCTATTAGGTCACTCTTCTGATGCTCAGCAAGGCTGCTCATCGCTCCAGTCAGCAACTCATTGTCCCAAGAAAGTAGATCTTAAATGTCATCACCACAAAAAAGAAATGGTAAATATGTGACAGGATGGAAGTCTCAGCTAATGCTATGGCAGTGATCATTTTGCAAGATATAGATGGATCAAATCAACACATTATGTACCTTAAACTTACACAATTTATGTGTCAACTGTATCTCAGTAAAGTTGGTGGGGTGGGGTGGGGGGGTGGCGGCAGACGGAAAGCCATGTGTCCAAAGCAGAGTTTCTAGACCTTGGTTAAGAAATTGTAATTCACATTTTGGACTTGATAATTATTTGATGTGGGAGTTGTTCTCTAATTGTAGGATGTTTAGTAGTACTGTGGCTTCTAGCCAATAAATACTAGTAGCAACCTCCGCTCCAGCTGTGACATCCAAAAATGTCTCCAGACATTGCCAAATGCCCCTTGCCAGGGAGAGGTCAACCCTCACTGAGAACCACTGGTCTAAAGCCTTAAAAATGCATACAGAAATGTGTTCTATGGAGGGGGGAGGGATAAATTAGGAGTATAGGATGAACAGATACACACTACTCTACATAAAATAAACAACAAGGATTTACTGTACAGCACAGGGAACTATAGTCAATAACTTGTAATAACCTATAATAGAAAGAATCTGAAAAAATATATATATATATAAAATGGAATCACTTTGCTGTACACCTGAAACTAACACAATACTGTAAATCAACTATACTTCAATTTTAAAAATAAATAAATAATTTAAAAAAGAAACATATCCTATGGAAATCATCCAGAAATGTCTCTTGAGAAAACAAGGATGTGCATGAAGATGAAGGTACTAGGATGGAGTGCTGTTAATAAGAGCAACAATAGCAAGAAAAGAACCACCTAAATTTCCAACAATCGGGGGTTAAGTCCATCCAAACTTTGCAAAACTCCACTGCCATTAAAAAAGACAACAAAAAATAAAACCCAAGATCCACATCTGTAGGCATGAAATATGTTTCTGATGTGTCAACGAGTGACAAAAGCTAATAACAAAACAGGATTGTAGTATAACTGCAGAGAGTAAGACTACAGTCAAGCACAGAGAAAAAAGTCTAGAAGGACACAGCCCAAAATGTTAACAACAGGCATCTCTAAAATGGGGAGTTACAAGTGTTTTTTTCTTTTGCATGCTTGTATTTTCTAGCCTGTGTACGATGAATAAGTATTTACGAGATGTAAAATAAAAGTCTTCAGAAAGAAAGAGAGCAGCCTCAGGTCTCACCCCACGCCCCAACTCTTTGTTTCCCCTATTCGGTGAAAGGACCATGCTGCCTGAGGAAAGCTATTAACCAGACGCAAAGTCTTCCTATGCTGCGTCTCTCCCACCCTGTTCACTTCTCCACCCACCCTGTCCTCCCAGGGTGCCAATTAAAAGTGGGGCTACCAGCTTGGAGAAAAGAGGAATTGCCCGTTCAACCACCAGCAAAGCTTCGAGGTGCCCCAACTACCCCTGGCCGGGCCCTGGCTGCCCTGGGCTCTCCATGGTCGGCTCTCTGCAGCAGCGGATACTTCCTCTGGCACGTTCCAAATTCTCTAGGCCAAGGAGTTCAGACTCTGGGCTCCCCACTTCCTCCCATATCCTCACTGCTAATTAGCGCCTGGGCTCGGCTGGGGCTGGGTGGGCCGCAGAGACGACACGCCCAGCCATTGCTGCTGCTTCTCGCCAGCAGGGCCAGTGAACCAACTGCTGGGAAAGAGGGAGCAAGCACTGGTCGGGATGCGTCTGCGCCATCCCCCAGTTCACTGGGCCACAACTGTCTCTTTCTTCCCACGCAGCTTCCCTCCCCTGTCCACTCCAAGTCTCCCTCGGGCATCTTATTCAGGTTGGGACGGATGGACCCTGGGCAGGCTGGGGCTGCAGAAGCTCAGGCCAGCGGCTCAGCAGCTCCCTGGTCCTGCAGAGGAAAGCACCTCCACAGGTGTAGGTGTGGGTGTGCATGTGTTGAGGGCAGATAAAGGGAAGCAGGGGGGCAAGTACATCAGGTCAGCCACACTGAATGTGGTCAGTCCTCAGCGGCCGTGTCCACGCTCTTCTGAAGACTTTGTGGCCATTAGTTCTGGCCAGAGACCTGTTAGATGGGTGGGGGGCTGGAGGCCCCTCTCAGAGCACCTTAACCAATGGGCCTCGTGAAGTCACTTTGGAGTCAGTAACACTACAGATGAAGAAACAGGATGGGGACAATCTAAGTTGCTTGTCTGAGGTCACACCACCGGAAGGGAAGGCTCTGAGAGTCCCAAGTTTCTCTTCCTCGCCCCTCTACTTCCTGCCCCTGGAATGTGGGCTCCCCCAGATGGAGCAAAGTACCTGTCAAGCAGCATCAAATATCCAGGGCAATCAAGACAAGTTCTATGATACGAAAGCAAGTCCTTGGGGCCAAGGCCCACGGTCCTGCTAACTCCCTGGGAAAGAGGCCTCGAACATCACTCGTGATATCAGAGAGAGCCAAGGACACACACAGGGAACGTTGCCCTGGGCAGTGGCCACTTCACGCTTCATGGTGTGTGACCATTGTGAGAACGCAAGGCCGTAGGAGGGCCCCATGCTCGGCTAAATACTCTGCCACCACCATCTTGAAATTCTTGATAATCATTGAACAAGGGCCCTGTATTTTTATTTTACACTCAGCCCTGTAAATTATGTAGCTGGTCCTGCTTCTGGGAAAGTTTCTTGGTCACCTTCTCCCTACCTTCCCTGTCCCCAATCTCAGGAATCTGTGCAGGGCCAGGGTTGCACACAGTCACTGTAAGAGACGCTTTTCCGACCACCGTTTGGAACCAAAACAAAACCAACAAAAGCCCCAGATCCATGCAATTGGCCAATATCTCCTCACCAAGACAAAGCCCCTCTGCCCAGAAAGCTGCTGCTTCCGGCTTGAGACTCCTTTTCCCCCATGAACATCCTACCCTCCAAGGTCTTGCTGCCATTTTTGT
The DNA here is from genome assembly GCF_949987515.2 of Delphinus delphis. Lineage (NCBI taxonomy): Eukaryota > Metazoa > Chordata > Mammalia > Artiodactyla > Delphinidae > Delphinus > Delphinus delphis. Next base: position 40,952,954 of record NC_082687.1, on the reverse strand, counting down.
GTGACACAAGTCAAATGACCAGGGGCTTTTTTCCGCTCTGCATTTTCCTGCATAGACTTGCACCTGTTTCTGTGGCTAATGTTACTGTTGGGTCTCTATTTTCCCATCTCTGTCCTCTCATCCCTGCTCACACACTGCACACACAACCATAAATTACATTCCAGGCAGGCCAGGAATCTCTCCTCACACACATCCCTAATAAAATGTTTATCTGATGGTTTCAAGACCCTAAGCTGCCTCCAGACAATTTTTGCTAACATATGTCACCCCTGGGACTAGCCAGAGGTGGGCAGTCAAACATTAGCATCAACACATCCTTTAGAAGGTCTCTAAGAGGGCTACATGCTCCAGGGCTGTTCCTGGAAAGTAGGTCACAACCTGTGGGATGGCCAGACAGGAAGGGGAGGATGAGGTCAGAGAACCTGCAATGTCATGACCCTCTGATATGCCTCTCAAAAGGACAAGCTCTCCTCAAAGGAAGTTTATACATAACTGAGCGTTTCTGTCCAGGTGGTACCTATAATAACCAAAGAAATTAATGCAGATTAGTTTTCTTTGGTGTCTGGGTGTGGTAGGCATAATGATGTCCCAAAGATGTCCACGTCCTGGTACCTGTGAATATGTTACATTACATGTCAAAGGGGAAGTAACGTTACAGATGGAATTAAGGTTGCTAATCAGCTGACTTCAAAGATGAGATTATCCCGAATTGTCCAAGTGGGACCAATGTAACCACAAGGGTCCTTAAAAGTGGAAGAGAATCAGAAGAGGAGGTCAGAGTGATGCTATGTGAGAGGGACTTGACCCTCTAGGTCGAAGATAGAGCCTGGCTTTGAAGACAGAACAAGGGGCCATGAGGCAAGAAATGCAGGCAGCCTCCAGAAACTGGAAAAGGCAAGGGAACAGAATTCTCCCCCAGAGCCTCCAGAAAGGAATGTCGCCCTGTTGCCACCTTGATTTTAACCCAGCGAGAACTGTGTCGGATTTCTAACCTATGGAACTGTAAGTTTATAAATTTGTTTTGCTGTAAGTCACTAACTTTGTGATAATTTGTTACAGCAGCAAGAGGAAAATCATGCACTACCTCCTTAGATTCTTATCACCAGGGTGTGTTTAACAAGCAGAGCTAAGCTGAGGCAGGGAAAGGCCCTTGGAGGAACTGTCACTGCTTCCCTCGTGATGAGAAGACCTGGCCAAATTATGAAGTAAGCAAAGTGATGAAAAACACCCTTTGTTTTTTGTCCTTGGGTTGTGCCACAATCCAAGGGGATCCCTCATTTGGGTGACTCCAGGTGGACCTACCCCATAAAGGCCTATTGAATCCAGAAGCTCCCAAGTTTTCCCTTCAGCCTATCAAGGCTTAACTATCCTAGCTATTAACTAAAGCATGAAAGTGATCACACTGACTATAGATACACGAAAGGATAATGGAAGAGAGTATATAAATGAACACTCATTTACTGTTTATCCTTTTGGGAAATGCTGACATGTTTAATGAGCCTCACTCCAACCCAGCAGCACTTAACCTTTTTAAAGTCACAAGCTCTGCTGAGAATCCAATGAAAGAAAAACGTCAACACACACAAAACCTATTTCGGGGGTTCATGAAACCGCTGAAGCATCCAGCCTCAGCCCAGAACCCCTGCTCCAATTGCTAGGACAGCTAAGGAAGGTAATTTGAAGGCTGTTAAAGGCCTGTGTCCCTAAAATCACTTATCCCTGTTGGCTACTTCCTGCCTGTACACAAAGCTGATCCCAGGGCCAACCTACAAAACACCAGAATTATTAACAAGTACCTCTTTCCCACTGGTTGAAGAGACCTTAGGGGTAACAGACCAGAAGCCAGTGATGGGAACAAAATGTCCAAGGAATGGAGACAAGAAGCAGTGAGAGATAACCTGGGCGGGGGGTGGCGGTGGACAGATTTTGACATGGCAACAGCATATCTTGTGGGCAGAGAGGCACAAAGTCCCCATTCCCTGTTAAATAGGGACTACCACCAGCGTGAGGTGGATGAGCCTGGGCCAAGGGGGAGACTGACACCCACATCCCCGTCACGGCCACCTGGGTACATCCCTGGGCAATGCTATCCAATCCATCCCCACTCCAGAGCCACCCACGAGTCCGGTGCCCAAACCACTGCTGTGTAAGTCGGTGCCTTTCAAGGCAGTGTCACCTGAGGGTGCCCAGCAGGGCTCAGGCATCAGAAGGACATTCCCGCAAGCCCTGACTGCCCCTTACCAGCTCTGGATCTTGGGCAAATGAGTCCGCCCTGCATTCTGCCTCCGCAGATGCAAAATGCAGACGATACCAGGACAAGTCCACAGTCCCTCATCAAAACCCAAGGGTCAGATGTGCTTCAAGGTTCAGAATTTTTCAGACTTGATAAAGGTAATAGAGTGCCTATGCATTATGGTAATACCCATGGTGGGTCTGTCATCAAACACATCGATACGAACATTCAGACTTAAAAGGATAAACAGTTTAGGTCAGATTTTGCCACCAAATGCATTCATTGGGTTAAGCTTCCCCTCTACATTAGTTATGAAATAATTTTGCTTGCAAAGTTTTGCTGTTGTTCAGAACAGCCGTGAAGACATTTAGACCCTGGAGGTTTATTGTTGTGTGGATTAAAACAGTTACAACGCCCACCTCCTCTAGCCATCCCTGCACCTCAGGCCCACTTCGGTCCTGGCATCCATCACACTGAGTTACAATTCTCCTAGGTCTGTCTCCTCTTCTAGATCGTGAGCATCTTGTGGGCAGGAATGATAGCTTGCTCACCTGTGTATTCCCAGCATCTGGCCCATGATGGGCACTTGTCCATAAATGTGTGCAAAATACAAGTTAATTAGTCATCTAAATCTCTCCACCTGCCTGTCTCCAAGCAGGTGGAAAAGCGCACCCCAGAAGTGCTCCCTCACTTGCTCCTGAGCCCGGGTAGACATCAGATCCTCAATCTGCCTCGTCAGTATCATCACGATGGTGCGGGAACCTCTTTGGCACTTTCAAATACTTTTTTCATAAACCCAATTCATGTCCACTAGGAATGGCCCTGAGCAGGGAGAGACTTGGGAGATTAGAACGTTTGCTAATCAGCAAAGCTGTATCTGACTCCAGACTCTTGTCTCCAGCCTTTAGACTGAAGAAGCACCTGGCAGCCCCAGGGGGCCAAGGAGGCCCACTTGTCTGTTTGCTTCTCTGGGAGCCGCTCCCACACGTCGCGCAGTCTGGGCACAGCGCCAGCGCGAGCTCTGCTTTCAGGACTTTGCGTCTCTCTTTCTCTGTGAAGACTCCAAGCCTGCCTGGGTTTGGAAGGCTCTCTTCACACTTATCTCTGAATGAGAGAAACCCAGCCCAGCTGCCCTGAGCAAGGCTGAATGAGCCCCGAGATCTAAACTGGCACAAGCTACAGCTTGAGAAACACTCGTGCTAAAATGGAAAAGGACTTGGAGAGCACAGCGCCTTTTCAGGAGAACAGAGAGGAAGACTCAACAGCGGGAGGAACTGAAACAGCCACTTGGATTACTGTCCTAGGTGAGGGGAGGGGGGTCACCCGTGTCACGTGGTCACCTTTGTCACGTGGCCACATTGACAGGATGCAGGTTAGAATTAAGCCCACTGCCGCCCATCGGATGCACAGTGAACATCTAGAGCGTCTCTCCAGTGGTCGTCATCTCTTGGTGGGTCAGAATCGTTTACAAGGTCCTTGTATCTCAGGTAGAAGAGGAGCCTGGGTCCAGGATGCCCCTAAAGTGTGCCTTGTCCCGGACAGAGCTGCACTGCGTCCCCGGCTGCATGGTCTAAGAAGTATCTGCTCCTCAGCAAATGAAGATGACTGGAAAGCCCCGACCCTCAGAGATGAAAGGGGCCCGAGAGAAGGGCTCCACCGACCTCCATTTTTTGAATGGACACGTTTCCTGAATGCGGTCACATCTATATAGCGGATTTCCAGCACCAACTCGCTGTCTGGTCCTGGGAACGATAATAATGGTGCCACCGCTACTCGTACTGGTGCTGCCTTCCTGGAGGGGAAGATCGGGCAGGGAGGCGCTGAGGCTGCGCAGTTGGCTGCCACACCTGAGTCCCCTCCGCAGTCCTAAGAAAGGTTTCAGCCCTGTGTAAGAAGCTGTGTGCTGAGAAAGGAGCCCCTGCAGGTATTCCCATTCCCCAAATGCTGCCTCTTATCAACCCTAAGGAGTCTCGGGCTAGTGGAATTGGAGGCAATGTAAAAGCCTTGCACCTGTTCTGAGATGGGGCAGGTGTGTGGGAATGTGACATTAAACTGCTAGGGACACAGCATCACTCCCAGGTCACCTGCCTCCAGGTCAGAGCACCTCCAGCCCACAGGGTATAAGAGGTACCCGTGGCACCTGTTAAAATGCAGAGTTCTGGTCGCTCCCCGAGGTTCTCATCCTGTAGGGCCTGGGTAGAGCTCCTGTCTGGGTAGAGCCCCCTGTTCTGCACGTTGCACGAGCAACTCAGATGACCCCCAATACACAGTCTGCAGATCAGCCTGAGAACTACTGTCTCGCTCATTACCTATGTCTGCTTCTCAGTTTCTACCCCTTCCCGCTTCTGAAAACTGCCCCTCACAAATGTTTTACCGCAAAGAGCTGGGGGCAGTTGATAGGGGAAAGGTGGCCCCCGAGGTTTTCCATGTGGACGATGTAGCCAGAATTACCCCAACTAATACTGGATACTTAAGTATTTACAGATGCAATTGTCTTGAATTTGCTTCAACCTAATCCGAAAGGGGAAAAAAAAAAAGCTATAAATGATATTGCTAGGGTACCTGATGACATTTGGCTATCCACTGTGGATTAGATAATATCAAGATTGGGACTTCCCTGGTGGTCCAGTGGTTAAGACTCTGTGCTTCCAAAGCAGCAGGGGCCTGTTCCATTCCTGGTGGGTGAATTAAGATCCCATATGCTGCTGGGCGTGGCCAAAAAAAAAAAAGATAATATCAAGGTTAAATTCCTGGTTTTGAACATTGTACTGTGGTTGTATTCTTACTGTTAGGAAATACATACTGAAGTATTTAGAGATAAAAGGACACAATATCTCTGACTTATTCTCAAATGGCTCAGAAAAAATAGTAGTCACACATATGTATACATATACACATAGAGAATATGATGGAAATTGTTCAGTCTGCATAGAGTATATGGGAGTTCCCTGTACTGTTCTTACAACTGTTCTATGTATCTGAAATTATATATCAAAATAAAAAGTTACCCAAAAAAATCCCCAGGTGAGGGGTGGGTGTGGGGATAGAGACTCCGTTCTCTTTACTTTTATGTATGTTTGAAATTTTCTATCATTAAAACAATTCCCTGTACCAAGCCTCAGGTATGGTTTGAGTGGCACCGACCCTGGGCTGCTGGGAGCCTAGACACCATCCACAACATCACGGGCAACGACCTGTGAGCTAGGAGTACCACCTGGATTAGTGGTAAGGTCCTCCACGTTCTGTCCTCCCAACTCCCAACACTTAACGATACACCTTCACAATCTGACTTTTCCAATGTTATTTTTTTCTGATGATTAATATCAAATCTTTTGGGGGGAATCTTACATAAAGACAATTATAAACTAGAAAATAAAAATCACCTTTCAGACACACATTGCCTCTATCACAAAAGAAGTTTTTATTAGGACAGGTGATTTACTTTCAACCCCAGAACTTAGGTTGGGCCCTAGTACCTTTCCTTGCATGATTTAGGATATAAATTTAAGCCAGAATGACTGACTGATTTTTTCAAAGTTCTCATTCAGTTAAAACAGAAAAGGATAGAAGCTGAAGATTATAGGAATCATATGATAACAAGAAAACGCATATGCAGAGATGATATTAAAAATATTTGAGGGCTTCCCTGGTGGCACAGTGGTTGAGAGTCTGCCTGCCGATGCAGGGGACAGGGGTCCATGCCCCAGTCCAGCAAGATCCCACATGCCGCGGAGCGGCTAGGCCTGTGAGCCATGGCCGCCAAGCCTGCGCGTCCGGAGCCTGTGCTCCGCAATGGGAGAGGCCACAACGGTGAGAGGCCCGCATACCGCAAAAAAAAAAAAAAAAAAATTGAGTACACCATAGGGAACTATATTCAATATCTTATAATAACCTATAATGGAGAAGAATCAAAAAAAGATATATATATATATATATATATATATATATATACACACATCCAAATTACTTTGCTATACATGTGAAAGTAACACAATATTGTAAATCAACTATACTTCAATTAAAAAACAACTGACAACCCACAAGGGCACCAACCAACCAAAACCAATGAGAACAGGTTTATTTTTATTTATTTATTTTATTTTTTTTAAGTTATATCTTGCTGTTATTATTTATTTATTTTTTGTGGTACGTGGGCCTCTCACTGTTGTGGCCTCTCCCGTTGCGGAGCACAGGCTCCGGACATGCAGGCTCAGCGGCCATGGCTCACGGGCCCAACAGCTCCACGGCATGTGGGATCTTCCCGGACCGGGGCACGAACCCGTGTCCCCTAGCATTGGCAGGAGGACTCTCAACCACTGCGCCACCAGGGAAGCCCGAGAACAGATTTATTTTTAGATTTAAGCCCTGCAGCTGAGCCAGGTATTGACCCTTTAGCTCTTGGATTGTTGGGAATTCCAGGAGTACCACAGTTATCCAATGATTTTAACCACTGGGCGAACACTGACTGACTACCAGCTCTGTGCATGAAGGAATATTAGCACTAATAACTGTGGTTTATTCCAACCTTCCTGGGAGCTCTGCCAAGTTTAGGTTCGTACCCAGTCTATGCTCAGAGGGTAGCGACAACTCTCCCCAGAGCTCCAGGTAGAGTCAAGACCCTGGAGAAATTCAAGCAGAGCTCAAAAATGTTAATGACTCACCCACTTGTCAGGAGCTAGGGAGCCAAACACAATGGATTTGGGGGTGGGAGATGGGAGGGGGAGATATGTGGGCATTATTCACACTTGCTAATAAATACCTTCTTTTGCTTAGAGAGACTCTAGGGCAAAACAAATGCTTTCAGGGACACTCCAGTGACTCACAGGCTGAGAATAGAGACGATCTTCATTGTAACCATCTGCAAAAGCTTCTTATGAATGTATTTATTAGAGGAGGGAATCGACAAACTACTTCAGGAAACAGTTACATTTTAGAAATTCATTTCTAATTTCATGCACAGAACTTTTAAAGAAGTAAGAGTATTTTCCACTTCTACTCATGCCAAGAGAACATTAAGTTGGATACACTACTTGGGGAAAATTACAGCTGTTCTCTGAGTTATAAAAGGTAGGAGGGGGCTTCCCTGGTGGCGCAGTGGTTGAGAGTCTGCCTGCCGATGCAAGGGACATGGGTTTGTGCCCCAGTCCGAAAAGTTCCCCATGCCGCAGAGCGGCTGGGCCCGTGAGCCATGGCCGCTGAGCCTGCGCGTCCGGAGTCTGTGCTCCGCAACGGGAGAGGCCACAACAGTGAGAGGCCCGCGTACCGCAAAAAAAAAAAAAAAAAAAAAAAAAAAATAGGAGGGTAGAGACCAGGTCTCTGTTTTTTTACACAGTGCCTGGCTCAAGACCATAGGAAATTAATTGCTTGCTTGATAAATGTTTTTTGATGATGAAGTGGAGGATGCTTTGGGAGATGGCCTTGCTCATTCAGGTCACAGGTTGCATTTACAATCATTGTCTCTTTAGGGAACCAAGCTAAAACCAATACAGTCAAATTGCAAGTGCATGATGGTATTCATACAACAGACAGTGATACAGGAAGAAAACAAATTTAAACCTGAGTTCTAAACTCTATTCTTGTACCTCTTCATTTCCAAGTCCACTGGTATTTGATTTTTTTTTTTTCCATTTCAAGGGCAGGGCTTCCCAGGTAGTGCAATGGTTGGGAATCTGCCTGCCAATGCAGGGGACACGGGTTCGAGCCCTGGTCCAGGAAGATCCCACATGCCGCAGAGCAACCAAGCCCGTGTGCCACAACTACTGAGGCTCGCGCGCCTAGAGCCCGTGCTCCGCAACAAGAGAAGCCACTGCAATGAGAAGCCCGCGCACCGCAACGAAGAGTAGCCCCGGCTCGCCGCAACTAGAGAAAGCCTGCACGCAGCAGCGAAAACCCAACGCAGCCAAAAATGAATAAATACATTTATTTAAAAAAAAAAAGTACCTGTTGGGCGAGGTTAAGTGGACTTTTTTTTTTTAAAGTGGACTTTTAAATGCCCTTTTAAGTAAAATTTGAGGCAAGAGAACAGAAATCTGACCGTGAGGTCATCACTGACGTTCTGTGTCACCTGAACAATGAAGACAATGACCAGCCAAGAAACCCATTCATCAGTCTGAGGAAAGTGTGTCCATGGAAAACCTTGGTAAAGAACACATTCTGGGCTTCCCTGGTGGCGCAGTGGTTGAGAGTCCGCCTGCCGATGCGGGGGACACGGGTTCGTGCCCCGGTCCAGCAAGATCCCACGTGCCGCGGAGCGGCTGGGCCCGTGAACCATGGCCGCTGAGCCTGTGCGTCCGGAGCCTGTGCTCTGCAACGGGAGAGGCCACGACAGTGAGAGGCCCGTGTACCGCAAAAAAAAAAAATAAAAAAAAAAGAACACATTCTAAGTCACTCATTGTCCATCTTTTTCTTTTTAATTCCATTCTCCCACAAGGCATTTAACACTTCCCTGTACCCAGAGCAACCTTCTCCAGCCCCATCTCACCCCATAAAATCCCAGAAGAGCAATAAAGAGTTCTGCAAGCTCCCCACTGAGGTCAGGGTGTCTCCCAGGTGGACATGGGTGCAGAGGGGCATGCAGATTCTTGGGGCACTGAGAAAGGCTTCTCTCTCCCCAGTCCTTTCCCCAAAATCACACGGAAAGTTCTTTTACAGGGGCAGAAACATCTTTAAAGTTATGAAACAACATGAAAACTTTCCTTAGAAAGAAAGGCCACACAAAGATTAAACTCATTCATTCGTCTCTTCCTTCATCCATTCCCCCAGCACAGTGTATGTTGAGCAGAGGCCATTGCCAGGTTCTGGGGAGGCAGATGTGCCATGGGAGAGCTCACAGCCTCATGGAAAAGGCAGACATTTACAACTCACTGAAATGACAGCAGGACTGGAGACAAGCTGAACGGGTAGGGAGTAGAGGGGAAGAGCGTGCTAAAGTATGAAATCAGAGCCTTTCCATGGAATGGAGGTGACACCAAAGAGGGAAAGTCATGGGAGGGAGTAAAGGCAGGCCCTGGAGCAGAGGTGTTGGCTGTCCCAGCAGCCATGCCCTCTTCTCCCTTCCCCCAGAGCCTGGGTTTTGTTTGGCTCTTAACCCCTGCCTCATGTGGCATGTGGCTCAGTGGCTAACCCTGATTAGCCTGAATCCCTTGCCAACGATGGTTTAACAAGGGACTTGGGACACAATCCTGCAAGTGAGACTTGAGGAGACATCAGCTGTGAGATGACCAGGAGAGAGTTTCTCTCTGATGAGACTTCAGGAAGGGGCAGCCTCTCTCCTCTTCTGTAGGACATTGTTGTAACTCCTGGAACTCTGGCAGCCATCTTGTAACCACAAGGAAAACTAAACTCCACAAGGCCACCATGGCAGAAATGAAACCTGCTCTTTGATGTTATTACTGAGTCATCCCACAAGTGCCCTACCTTGGGATTACTTACCAGTGAAATTAGAAATTTTCTTTATCTTTTATGCCATCCTAAGTTGAGTTTTGTGCTACTTGCAGCCAAAAGCATCCTTTGTGGAAGGTGGCCCTTTCCTGAGGCATCCTCACCTTTACCAGTTCATCTATTAAATAGACAAGCTGAATTCCCAAAGGCCATGCACAGAGACTTCCTGTTATTTTTCTCCAGCTCTACTCATGAAAATAAAATTAATTTTCTAGCCCATGAATTAAACATCACTGCTGCCAGCTGAAAAATTTTAGCAACAGCATTTTGTTGGCAAGGGAAGCAGGATCCCGACATGTTCTAAAATAAGCTACAAGGAGGCAGGAGGGGAGGAGGGAAGGCAAAGGGGAGGAGGCCATTAAACGGAAAAAGAAAGAGTTGCCAAATCCCAGCCGTGAGCAGCTTCTCTGACCCGTCGGCCTGTGGCCTGACTTGAGGGAGTGCTTCTCTAAGTTCAGTGCAGATGGGTCACCTGGAGACCTTATCAGTACAGGTAGTGATTCCATAGGTCCAGGGTGGGGTCTGAGAGTCTTTCTTTATAACAAGCTCCCAGGTGATGTTGCTGGACCACAGCCTGCAGGGACCCACAGAGCCCTCTGAAATAAGCTGCAGAAATGGGAAGCAGGACATTAAGAAGGAGGGTAGTGGGGCTTCCCTGGTGGCGCAGTGGTTGAGAGTCTGCCTGCCGATGCAGGGGACACGGGTTCGTGCCCCGGTCTGGGAAGATTCCACATGCCGCGGAGCGGCTGGGCCCGTGAGCCATGGTCACTGAGCCTGAGCGTCCGGAGACTGTGCTCCGGAACGGGAGAGGCCGCAGCAGTGAGAGGCCCACGTACCGCAAAGAAAAAAAAAAAAAAAAGAAGGAGCGTAGTGAGAACCAGCTGTTTAAGCTCAGGTTCAAGGGAGGAAGTGAGGTGAGAAGAACTCCTGTACCTCTGAGAAACAGAGGAAAGAGGAACACAGGAGGAGGAGAGAGCCCTGGGTCTGGTGTGCCTGTGCTATTATACCCTTGGGGCTTTTTAGTAATTTAGTCCTGGGACAATACCCCTGAATCTGTGAGATCAAAGGCCCAGCTGAGACATTATTTCTAGCTCTCCCTCAGCTCTGGCCAGCCTGAGGGAGGTGCACACCTGCTCCAAGGTCTCAGGGTCTTTCCTGAAAATCTTCAGACTCACTCATCCCACTGCCATGTGTCTGGTCTTGAAGTTATACACCAAGAGCCACTGGTGTGTGAGGTGGGTGAGAGGAGGTGCGAGGCAGGGACAGGCTGAAGGGCAGCCTCCCTGAAAGCCTGATCTCCTCCCAGTCTTTGTGTTCCTGTTGAATCTTCCTGCCCTGGATCTGGGCCCTGATCACCTTCAGCCTTGCTGAAGCATCAGGTCCTTGACTGGCTCTCCTCTCTCCCCTCGGGAGATCTGTAGCCTGTGGCTACAATGCCATCTCATCCAAACCCCTCGGCCAGCCAGCCTCGGGCCTCCTGGAGGCTCAGTCCAGCCACCTCCTCCTCTGGGAAGCCGCCCCAACTCCCCCAGGCTGGCACCTGCAGCTAATGCTGCCTTGGCGGTTCTCACCTGTGCACCCGTCTGTCTCTCCAACTGGCCTTAAGTGCCACGAAGTCAGGGATGGTGTCGGTGCCTGGCATGTAATGGGTGAGTAATAAGCATAACTGAATGTGGATAAGGGAATTAAATAATGGTTCTCAGCCCTGCTGTGCATCAGAAACACCTTAATGCCTTTTTCAAAAAAATAAAAAAGCCAGGACCTCACTCCTACAGATTCCAGTGCAGTAGGTCTGGCGGTGGGGTGGGGTGGGGGGGCGCCAGGCTTCTGAATATTTCAAAGGATCCCCAAGTGATTCTGATATGTTTTGACAATAGTTGAAAAGGAAAAAAATGAATGAATTAGTGGACAAATGTATATGTGACTGCATGTGCAACTGTGAGGCTCTCTCTCGTGGCCGTTCACCCTCAGAGCGAACAAACGGCAGACATTTATGAGGGAGGATAGCGGGTCCCTGTTGGGGTGGCCACCATCCCATTGCCAGGGAAAACAAAGTCAGAAAACCAACTGCTTTACCCCTGACCAGGGCTTTCTGACAACCAGGGGGCAGTCGGAACAAGTCCCAGCCACCACAGGGGGAGCTAAAGGAAGGGAAGGAGTGAAGGGAAGCACCAAGGGCCAAGGTCCTTACTCTCCTTCCTTTCACTCCAGCTGCGACATGCCGCTGGTTGTACTGCTGTTCTCACTGTGCAGCTGGGGACACTGAGGCTAGGGAGGGTGAGCGATCTGCCCAAGGCTATAGCTAGGCCTTGAACCCACATCCTCTGACTCTAACATCCATACTCTTAACCCCAGGGTGGCACTTCCACAGAAGCAGGACACATCACAGCAGAGGGATGGCGAGACTGCACACCAGAGACTACAGAATGTCATAATAAATGCTCAACAGGAATAATGCCAACCAAATACGATGTTGCCTTTCATAAAAATTTAGAGAAACCACCATGACTGTGTCACCCTTTTGTAAATCTCTCAGTGACTTTTCCAAGCAATTATTATGATTTTATACAATACACAAATCAGGGTAAGATGAGAACTAAATGTTACACGAGGTCAGGATCATTTCTTTGGATGTAAAGGCTATGCCTTATATTCGAGCCACAAGAAGTCCCAGACAAACAGACACGGAAGCCCTGCAGGTTCCCTGACGCCTGGCCCACGGTGGGGTTGGTAGTAACAGAGAGCATTGCGTGTCTATCCTCTGGCACCAGTTTGACATTTTCCCTGATTCTTAAAACAACTTTCAGCTCAGTATTATCATCCCTATTTCAGAGACCAGGAAACGGAGGCGCACACACTGGAAAGGGACCCGCCTGAAGTTGAACTAAGTGGCAATGCTGGGATTCCAGCTCTGGTTTCTACTCTGCAGAGCGACTTCACATTTCAGGATGACAGTGCAGTTGGCAGTGACCTTGACCAGTGTTAGAAAAAAAACGAGTTAATAATGTTAACCTCAACCTATATTTATAGTTGTTTAGACTATTAAGCCAGCAAAAGCACACTCCATTCTCTCAGGTTTCGCTGCACTCCACCCAGCCTTGGGTAGGGCTCTTAGTGCTTGCCTGGTTATTAAAAATGCAAGAGTTGCAACAATGGGCTGGGAATTACAAGGTTTAAAAGGAAGATTCATTTATGTTTTTCAGTTTTTTAGTAGTTTGAGCATTAAAGATTAAAAAAAAAAAAGATGATTCAAGGAGACAGAAACGGGGAAAAAAGTCAAAACTGAGACCCTAAGACATTTAGGAGAAATGATTTGGCCCTGTTTTTACAGCAATTGCAACGGTCAAAAAGCCCCAAAGAAAACACTGAAGACCAGGTGAGTTATCAGCTGAACAAAAAGATTCTTATTTACAAAATAGTGGCCTTCTGGAGGAAAATAGGAGGAAGAGAGGATGAAAGAGAAGGGAATGGGGGAGGGAGGAGGGACAGGGGGATCTGTGTTCATTTCTCTTTGGAGACTTTGAGAAAGAACCCTTGTTTCCCAAGCCAAAGCAACCTTTTCCATGCAAGAGAGGCAACGAAGCCATGTTGTGTGCCAGCTTTGTAGAATTGATTGTGCTGCAAGAGGGCCTTTTTTCCTTCTACTAAAGAAAAAAAGCCAGTATCAGGACCAAGAATAATAAGAGCAGCTAACAATTACTGGACATCAGCCAAGGTGCAGGCACTGTGCTAAGTAGTTTACACCTATTATTGAATTTAATTCTCACAACCTCATGAGCAAGAAGTATTGATATACCCATTTTACAGGTGAGAAAGCTGAGGTCTGGAGATGTTCATTTGCCCAAGGCCATGCAGCTGGTAAGTAAGTAGGAGAGCAAGGATTCACATTCTCAGTTGTTTCTCTTCTGAGCTGTGCTCACCCTAGAAAACCCGGAGGTAAAACAGAAGTCCATGGCCACGCATTCTTGGAGCGCCTCAACAATGTTAGGGATTTGATGGAAAAAGAAGCACAACAAAGACATCAGGACCATCAAAGGTGTGGATTCAGGTTACCCAAGGCCTGACCGAAGACAACTCATCTTTGGGCAACTCTCAGAATTGGACAGAATTTTTTTTTTTTTTTTTTTTTTGCGGTACGCGGGCCTCTCTCACTGTTGTGGCCTCTCCCGTTGCGGAGCACAGCCTCCGGACGCGCAGGCTCAGCGGCCATGGCTCACGGGCCCAGCCGCTCCGCAGCACGTGGGATCCTCCCGGACCGGGGCACGTACCCGTGTCCCCTGCATCGGCAGGCGGACCCACAACCACTGTGCCACCAGGGAAGCCCAGAATTGGACAGAATTTGACTGATGGACCAGTACCTTCCAAACCCCAGCCTCTCCTGATCCTCCCTCCTGCTAGACTGCCTTGTCAATTCCTGCCACCACTCAGATTCCTCGCCATAGGCTGTGTTCCAGCAACCTGAAGGGTACCAGAGAATCCTGTATCTACCTTAGCAATTGTCACATTTGCCCTGGGGCAAGATGGAAGGGAGCAGGGCATATTACTGTTTTGCATGCCTGATACTATCACTGAAATTGTCATGATGTCACCAAGGCATATTTAGGGGATTCGGATGACATTTCAAGGGAAACCAGAAAAGTCCCTCACGTTTTTGGAAACCAATGGCCAGAATGCCTGGAGACAGGGCAAAGCTGCTGGGAAGGAGCACAGGTCTTTGACCTCGACACCACAACTGCTGCCTCTCACTCTCCTATTCTGCTCATCCTGGGATTCAGGGCATGAACAACTGCCCCTTTGGCCAAAAACCCTCAAAGCAGGCATTTTTTGAGCTCAAGGCTTCAGGTGAAGATTTTTCCTCCAGCTGGAGGTCGTGTTCTGTCCTCAAAAGTCATAAACTCATCCCTCAGGACCTGTGGGCACCAAGAGCATTCCGTTCTGACAGCCTGCCCACTCAGAAAACTGCAAGGATAAGACGAGAAAACAACTTGCTCTGGGCCCAAGGAGAGTCATAAAAAGGTGGGGAGTGAGGCAGTGGAGGAGGTCTGGACTGAACAACTTGATGGGATCTTTCATGGATGACATTTTACTGCCACGCAAATTACTCTTCGCACAACTGAACACCTAAAACATCCTCTGCTGGGTGCTCTGCATGGATGCCTCCTGTTTCCAGGGCAACCATACCTGGGGTGGAGGGTGGCAAGCAATAATAGATGGGCTAGTTAAGCCTACTGCCTTGACAACTCAGGTCCCCGAAGTGGATGAACAGCCCACTGGTGCATGAACTCGGTCCTAACACTAGACAGAGCCAGTGGGAGAGATGATGAAAAGGGCATCCAGTGGGGAGAAACTTGTAGCTCAAGGCACCAGGGCTTTCAATGAAAATAAGCCTGATCAACAGTCTCCCTAAAGATTCTAGCCATCAGCACACCGATCTTAGCTGTCTCTCTCCCTCACTTCTTCTCTCACAAGATATCCATCAGATAACATTCACTTACTTGGAATGTTTCTAAGTCATAAGTTTGAATCTTGAAACTACAATATCCACCACTGTCGGCTCTTTTTCTGTTTGTTTGTTTGGGTTTTTTTGGAGCGGGGGAGCAATGAAACCCAGGTAGGGAGTGAATCAAGATTCAGGGAATGGAACTGATGAAAAGTAGCTAAGGCAGAGGACTATGCAGGAAGGCACAAGGATGGGCTTGGCAACATCACCCACAAAGGGGAATCCAGAGTCCTGCAGTGTGTTGACTTCTCCGGGGAAGCTGGAGGAGTTTGAGGCCGAGGACGGTGTCTTCTGGCCAAGGTCTTTCAGAAGAAAGATTCTGTCTCCACCACAGTGAGTGGCCTGGAAAGGGCAGAGGTGAGTGGCAAACCTGGAGAGGAGGCCTTGTCCTTGTGGCTCCTGGTGGGATGCCAGAACCAGCGGGTGGGTGGCTGTAAGGGATGGAGCCTGTGGGTCTGTGGAGCTCCAGGCATGTAAGACAATATTTTTTTTTTTGTTTTGTTTTGTGGTACGCGGGCCTCTCACTGTTGTGGCCTCTCCCGTTGCGGAGCACAGGCTCCAGACGCGCAGGCTCAGCAGCCATGGCTCACGGGCCCAGCCACTCCGCGGCATGTGGGATCTTCCCAGACCGGGGCACGAACCCGTGTCCCCTGCATCGGCAGGCAGACTCTCAACCACTGCGCCACCAGGGAAGCCCCTAAGACAATATTTTAAGTGCTCACTTCTCCCTGCAGCTATTAAAGCTAAGCCCCAATCCCCTGGAGGCAGGTGAGCTCTGAAGTCCAAAGGCACAGTCCTGCCCCTGCAGGGAGGAGTGGGGTGGAGAGGGAGAAGCTCCCTGGAGGATCCAGGGCAATAAGGGTGTTGGTTGGCAGGTGGGGGGAGTGTGTCCATGAAGCAATGACTGAGCATCTCACAATCTAGTCATCTGGAGGTAAAGGAAGAAGACAGGGAGAATGAAACCAACACATAACAGCAAAGAAGATGGTGAAAAGGACACTGAATTGAGGAGGTGTACTGAGCAGGGGAGGGCTGAGCAGGGAGGTTACCCAAAGCTTAGGGGGCTCTGGGAGGTTTCACAAATTCCCAAAGACGCCCCGCCCCTCTCATCATTCCTCAGCTCTGCTCAGCCACACTCCCCTAAGAGGCACCCATCTTCTGGAAGAGTTTGCTTCCGAGAGCAGGGACTGCAGAGTTTCAGGGGAAGGCTTGGAACCGAGTGGCCCCATTATGAACCCAGGCATTTGGAGCTGGCACTATGCTAAATAAGACACCTTGCAGAAAAAGGTTTTCTTATTTTCTTCCTTCCTCCTCCACTCTGGGAATAAAAGTAGGTTGTGTTTCTCCTGCCCCCGTTCCTTGGCGATCTCGGAAAGGAGAGCTGAAAGGGCTTCTTGGATCACCTCGTCCAATTCTCAGCCCAGGATATCAAGGCCAGCGTCTTTTGTCTCGGCTAACGTGGCCACTGCAGGGACTGAGGCCAAAACCAGTTGCTGGGGCAGGGGGTGTTGGAAGTGGTTCTGAGGTCAGCCACCGGAGTCACGTAGGGCAGGCACTCGGCCCCCGGGCCCCGGGAGGTGGGGGGGATTGGAGGGGGGTGGTCCTGGGCTCCCTCCCATGCCGGCAGGGTTGGGGGTGCTAGGAAAGAGGGTGGCGAGAGGGAGAGCTACAGGTGCGGTGACAGACAGGCACTGGTCAGAAGGGATAGGTCCCGTAGGGGATCTGCTCGGCCACGGTCTGAGCTTTGTGCCGGGGGCAGAGCGCTCTCACCGCGGGGTTGGTGTGCTCGCCAAGAAACTTCTGGGACCGTAGAAGTGCAACTGGGCACAAAAGATCACGGAGGGGGCAGGGATGGGGGCCTTGCAGGGGCAGGAAGGGAACTGGTGTCTTCCATCTCCTGCGCGAACATCAAGACTGATGCGGTGCCGGGTCTCTCCACCCCCGCTCCAACTCCCTTTCTTGTCCTCAACTCGGCCCCAAGGTCCGTGGCCCACAGAGGAGACTGAGAAGCCGAAGGGCGCAGAAAGGAGTGCCCCTGGGACCCGCCTGGGCGACACAATCATCCCATCGGTCTCCCCGCCCTGGTACCCGGGTTCAGCCGCTGTGCCTCTGCGCACAGAGGTGGCGCCGAAGGACCCCGAGTCCATCCAGGCGCCGCCAAAGGCGCCTACTCAAGCTGACAGCGGGGGAGGCAGAAGTTGAAAATACCAGCACAGAAATACCTGCCTGTCCCAAAGGCCGGACGACTACAGGCCGGGGGACCGGGGCGCGTGGTGGGGAGGCGAGCGGAGAGCGGAGGGGGGCTCCGCACCGCCCGAAGCCAGCGGCGACCCGCGACCCCGCGCGACCCGGCGCCGCCTCGCCTCGGTGCCCGGGGCGCAGGAGGCGCCGGCGGAACTTACCCCAGAGCAGAGTGAGCGGCTGGGCTTTGGGGATGAGCACCAGGGAGTACACGGCCCCCAAGTGGAGCAGGCTCATCAGGAAGACGTTCCTCCAGACGATGTCCTGCCGCTGCCCGCGCGCGCCGGGCTTCTCCCGGCCGCCGCCGCCGCCCTCCGAGCCCTGGACCCCGAAGCCCACACGGATTTCCTCCTTGGCGTTGCGGAAGGGGACCTTCCCCTCGCCGGCGGCCGGGCCTGGCATGGCTGGGGAGAGGCGGGCGCTCGTGGCAGCGGCAGCAAGCTGGCGATAAGACGGCGCGGCGCTCTCCGGGGCGGGCGACGGCTTCTGCCTTTTAGGAGGGGATTTCCGCACCTCCCGTCCCCGCCTTCCCGACGCTTCTCTGCTTCCTTCTCTTTTCTTCTGGCGTTCAGCGTGGCTTAAGGATGCAAATCTTGGCGCCCGGCATCTGTTGCTGGCGAGTCACCCTTACCGCTGCCGGGGCTGAACTCTGCGGCGAGGAACAGGAGGCGAGCGCCAGGGGCTGGAGGGGACGCAGGGGGGTGGGGGGAGGGGGTGTGGAAAGAGCCGAGAAAGCGGCGGAGGAGGGAGCGCTCCGAGGGAGCTGGGAAGAAAGACCTGCATAGCTACAGCCAATCAGGATCGCCTGTGGGGCTCTTAAAGAGAAAGGCGCCTCCTGGGCCTCCGCTGCCCGGGCTCCCCGGGGCCGGACGGGGCATCCTGGTCGGCAGGCAGTGGGCAGCCTCCGCCCGCGGGTGGGTGAGCTGTGGCTCCCAGGTCAGGGAGCCTGCAGAGGGGCTCACAGCACTTCTGCAGCTGTTGTGTGTTTCTACGGTTCCCAGAAATACCCTTCCCTGTTGAAAAGACTTCTTTTTGCTTTGAAGCTACGGGCTGGAGGATTTACAATACTTGCCCCAGGTCGCAACACAAGTTAAGGCCAAATCTGAGTTGAGAATCACAAGTCCCTGTGTCTCCCGGTTTCTATGGCTCCTTGGGCCTGTGGGGGGTTGCAGGCAGCCGCTCAACTTTTTTTTTTTTTTAATAAAACACCTTTATTGGAGTATAATAGCTTTATAATGTGGTGTTTCAGTTTCTGTTGTATAACAAAGTGAATCAGCTATACGTATACATATATCCCCATATCCCCTCCCTCTTGCCTCTCCCTCCCACCCTCCCTAACCCACCCATCTAGGTGGTCACAAAGCCCCGAGCTGCTCAACTCCTTATTGGACAGGTTGCAGCCAGACACAAAGTAGGTGCTCAAATAATGCCTATTAGATGATGAATAAATGATTTGGGGGCTGTTAGTATACAGTAGTGCGCTGCCACTGCGCGGCTCATCAGCCACGCAACTGTTTGTGGCAAATTCTCTGCTAACCAGTGCGTTTCTGCACTGTCTCCTAAGCCTCCAAGTCAGCACCGTTGAGATGGAGCTTTGGAAAAACATCACCTGGAACGTTCCAAGGAAACTTAACCTCAGAAGAATCGTGTCTGCTCATTCCTCCCCTCCCAACGCGGATAATTTAGAACTATCCAGAGGGAGCCCTGATCATACAGAAGCCCAGAGGAGGGCGAGCTGGCCGTGTCCCAAGCAGCTGTGGCTGCACCTGCGGCGGATAGCAGAAGCAAAGGAATGGAAGCTAGGGGCTCTGCATTCTACTTCTAATTCACTGTGACCCAACTCAGTCCTCTGGGGACAAATTTCCTTACCAGGAACTAAGCTTTATTCTTCTTTCCAGCTTGCAAAGTCTATAACTGTGACTTTGAAAGGATACCATTATGTTGACAAAGAAAGCTGATTTTTGGATCAACTGTTGTTAGGAATCCTTTCCAGCATTACAGGAGAGGGGAAAAAATTACCAAGAATTGACTACATGAAAGGGCCATACATGAGCATCTCATTGTTAGCAGACCAGAATCAGCCCAATCAGCCAGAAAAAACAATACCTAATTTAAAACTGAAGCAACGTATGTGGCTTGTGGAATGGTGGCCACTGAGCCAGTGTTATGGTGTTGCTTCAGTTGGAGCTGAACTTATAGAATGAAGGGACACTTGCCCGGCCACCAGATAAATGTCGGCCCTGTCGTTAGACCAGTGAGACAACAGAACATGAGACTTGAGGGCATAAACCTCATCAGCCTGCTCAACCTTGGCTTTAGAACGAACCACTTTTTCTTCTCATGTTCCCTCTGCTCCCCACAGCCACCAGACCCACATATTCCCTGTAGTTCTCTATTCAGACTGTCCTTTCTCTAGGGGTGGAGTAGTTGTTCTGTCAAAAGCCTCTCTCTGGGTTATTGTAATGACCCACCGCACCCTCACGCTAACCATTCAGTCATTTGTTGGGCAGGCAGTGTGCACCAGTCCTGCTATGTGCCAGCACTGGTGCACACTGGGGATACGAGGACGAATAAGGTGTGGTCCATGCCCTGAAGGAGCTCCTCATCTAGGAGGGATGAAAGATCAAACAAATGTTACCTCTTGGCTATGAACTGGGAAGGACAGGAAGGTCCAGTCCGTTATCAGAAAAAAAAAAAAATTCTTGTTAGGCATCAAGTGTACATGCAAAGCGTTCAGGGGAGGCAGCAAAATAGTCCTTTATGTGGCCCCAGAGTACCTTATCTGTTACATAAGCTACTTTATCTTGGCTCTATTTTAAATGAATATCTTCCTCTCTTCCTGCCAACAGGTCAGACTGGGGGTGGCCAATCATTTCAGTTGGTTGGACTCATGATAGAGAAGGGGATGTTTTCATCTGTTGGAGGTGGGAGGACATGCTCCTCAGGCCTTTCCGATGCTGCTTCCAGAGGGATGGCTGAAGGACATTAGCCCCTCCAGATCTAGCCTCAGGGTGACACCTCTACACATACAAGGTATACTCTTGAATATCCCCTGTAGCATATTATGCAGTCAGGGCTACTGTCTTTTCTCCATCTTACTAAAGACCCTAGTATATTTTCTTAGCTTCTGGTCAAGACCCTAGAAGTGGATGGGTATTCATCTCACTCATGGGACAGTAACCCTTATCCTGTCAAACAAAGAATTACCGAAAATGTGATAAGACCCTATTAGAGGTATGTGCAGGAAGTGGAGGCATGAAGGAGTAGTTAATTCACACTAGAGGGGAGGAGGCCGGTGATATCTGGGTAAGGGTTTTTTTTTTTTCTTTTTTTGGGGACTTGATTTTTAAAAATTTTAAATTTTGGTAAAATACACATAACAATTACCATCTTAATCATTTTTAAGTGTTCACTTCAATAGTGTTAAATATATTCACATGGATATGTAACCAATCTCCAGAACTTTTTTACCCTGCAAAGCTGAAAATCTATACACATCAAACAACTCTCCATTTCTCTGTCTCCCTACTCTCTGGCATCTGCCATGTTGTACTTACTGTTTCTATGCATTTGACTACTCTGGATATCTCATAATATAGTATTTGCCTTTTTCTGACTGGCTTACATCACTTAGCGTAATGTCTTCAAGTTTCATCTATATTGTAGCATGTGTCAGAATTTTCTTCCTGTTTAAGGCCAAATAATATACCTCTCTCTCTCTACACACACACACACACACACACACACACACACACACACACACACTACATTTTGCTTATCCACTCATCCATCAATGGACACTCGGGTTACTTCCACCTTTTGGCTATTGTGAATAATGCTGCTATGAACATGGATGTACTGTTATACCTGCTTTCAATTGTTTTGGATATATACCTAGAAGTAGGACTGCTGGATTTTATGGTAATTCTATATTTAATTTTTTTGTGGAACTTCTATACTGTTTCCCATAGCAGCTGCACCATTTTACATTCCCACCAACGGTGCACAAGAGTTCCAATTTCTCCACATCTTCACTAACACTTGTTATATTCTGTTTTTTTATGTTTTTCGATTACAGCCATCCTAATGGGTGTGAGGTGATATCTCGTTGTGGTTTTTGATTAGCGATGTTGAGCAGCTTTTCATGTCACCTTTGGAGAAATGTCTATTCTAGTCTTTGCCCATTTTTAAATTAGATGTTGCTTGGTTTTCTGTTGTTGAGTTGCAGGAGTTCTTTATATATTCTGGATCTTAACCCCTTGTTAGATAAATGGCTTGCAAATACTTTCTCCCATTCCATAGTTTGCCTTTTTACTGTTGTGTTTTTGATGCTTAGAAGTTTTAAATATTGATGTAGTCTAATTTATCTAATTTTACTTTTGTTCCCTGTACTTTTGGTGTCATATTCAAGAAATCATTGCCAAATCCAATGAAGCTCTCTCCCTGTGTTTTCTTCTAAGAGTTTTATAGTTTTTATTTTTTATGTTTAGGTCTTTGATCCATTTTAAGTTAACTTTTGTATATGGTGTATGGTAAGGGTCCATGTCATTCTTTTGCACGTGGATACCAGTTTTTTAAACACTATCTGTTGAAAAGACTCTCCTTTCCCCATTGAAAGGTTTTGGCATCCTCGCTGAAGATCATTTGACCATATACTTGAGGGTTTATTTCTGGACTTTCTATTTTATTCCATTGGTCTATATGTCTGTCTTTTTGCCAGTACCACATTGTTTTGATTACTGTTGCCTTGTAATAAGTTTTGAAACCAAGAAGTATGAGACCTCCAACTTTGTTCTTCTTTGTCAAGATTATTATAGTTATTTAGGGTCCAGTGAAATTCCGTGTGAATTTTAGGATGGTTTTTTTTCTGTTTCTGCAAAAAATGTCACTGAGATTTTTATAAGGATTGCATTAAATCTGGAGATCACTTTGGTTAGTATTGACATCTTAACAGTATTAATTCTCCAGTCCATGAACATGGAAAGTTTTTCCATTTATTTGTGCCTTCTTTAATTTCTCTTAGCATCATTTTGTAGTTTTCAGTGTACAAGTCTTTTGCCTCTTCAGTTAAGTTTACAGGGTAAGGATTTTGAAGAAGTACTGTCTAATAGAAATACAATGCATGCCACGAATTCAAGCCACTTGTATAAATTTAAATTTTCTAATAGCCACATAGAAAGAAACAATAAATTTTAATAATATTTTACTTAACCCAATATATCCAAAATATTATCTTTTCAATAGGTAATCAATGTAAAATTACTGGGACATTTATACTTTTTTTCACACACTGTCTTCAAAATCCAATGTTTATACTTACAGCACAGCACATCTTAATTCAGGTTAGCCTCATGTGGCTACTGGCTACATATTAGAGAGCACAGTTTTGAAGGATGAGTAGTTTACTAGACAAAGAAATGGAGGAGGGCAACCTAGGCAGAGAAAATAGTGTGAGCAAAAGCTTTTTCATTTGTCGCTTAGAGAGATGTCTGGAATATCCGAAGTGAAAGTAGAGAAATGGTGGGAGATGAAGATGAAATGTCATGCAGTGGGCAGCCCATGAAGGTAGGTGGGTGCCTTTCATGCCCAGCAGAAGTAGCCATGTGAGGGGAGTCACTGACTGGCTTTATGCAGCGTAATAAGATGATCAAGTAAGACAAAGGTACAGATTCTGGAAAAGATGTGTTAGAGAGGAGAAGATAAAGCCAGAGGAACTCAAATAGAAGAACCAACAGGATTTGATGCTTGACTGAAAATGAAGGAGGAGAAATTAAAAGTACAGGATTCTTTTTGGGTCTCTGGGTTGGATATTCAGGTGAAAAACAATGTCACTTACTGAGATACTAAATCGTACTGTGTTTATTACCATTTTTGTGAAATGGGGATAATAATACCTCCCGTACGGTATTTCTATGGTGACTAAAGTTTAGAACAGTGTCTGGCATGTAGTAAGGAATCCATAAATATTAGTCATCATGATCATCATCACAGGGATCATCATTTTTGAGAAGGGACTGAAGAAATATTCAGTATATTCAACATTTGTTAAATATACATATAGGCCTGGAGCCCAGCAAAGGTCTAGGCTGGAGAGAGTAACCTAGTGGTAGTTCAATTTAGTAAAATCCATGGCAGTGGAAGCAGTTGCCCAGGGAAGGTAAGAAAAGGACTCAGGACAGCCATCTAGTGAACTGCTATTTGTGAGAATATCAAAGAAAGAGAAGCCAGTGGTGTGGACAAAGAAGGACTGATGAGAGATGGGGAAGAAGCAGCAGAGTGTGGGGGAGCAACCTTGAATACTACAGAAAGGCTGGGGAGGATGGGAATGAAGAGACCACCTCGTACAGAGGTCATCGCTGACCTTTGCCAAGGCCTTTTCATTGAGTGGTGGGAACAGACCTTACACAGAGTTGTGTTTAAGAATAAGAAGGAGGGCTTCCCTGGTGGCGCAGTGGTTGAGAGTCCGCCTACCGATGCAGGGGATGCGGGTTCGTGCCCCGGTCCAGGAAGATCCCACATGCCGCGGAGCGGCTGGGCCCATGAGCCATGGCCGCTGAGCCTGCGCGTCCGGAGCCTATGCTCCGAAACGGGAGAGACCACAACAGTGAGAGGCCCGCGTACCGCAAAAAAAAAAAAAAAAAAAAGAATAAGGAGGAGGAGGGGGACTTCCTTGGTGGTCCAGTGGTTAACCCTGCACTTCCAATGCAGGGGGGTCAGGTTCGAACCATGGTTGGGAAACTAAGATCCAACATGCTGCGGGGCTCGGCAAAAAAAAAAAAAAAAGAATAAGCAGGAGGAGACAAGCATGGCATACCTATGTAAATTAATTTTCAAGAAGCTTGGCAATGAAGAGGCGAAGGACAGAGAGGTGAAGTTGAGTGTGTTTCTGAGGAATCTGAATATATCTATTGGGTTAGGGAATGATAATGAAAGGTCAAATGTCAAAAATATAAGAAAGAGGATGCTTGATGGAACTATTTTCCTAGGGTTCAGGGTTAGACAGGATGGGATCAGGTGATCAGATGGTTGGCTTAACTTTGAAGAGAGGGACAGCTTTTTCTTGACACTGGAAGGAAATGAGGATGAGGGCGGATTTAGCTTGCAGAGTGAGCCAGTAAAGTGAGGCAGGGTGCTGTGATGGCTGGTTTGCTCTGAAGGGAAGGTCAGATCACCTGCTAGGTAAGCAGAGTGGGAATTTGGTAGAAAGCTGGGGAAAAGTGATGAAAGATGCCAGGAGCTGTTGAGCAGAATGAGAGAGGAAGCTGACCAGGACCCCTAAAAGGTTGTAGAGCCAAATTAAGGGCCCAAGTAAGAATGGAAGCCACAGGCTCGTAAGGCGCCAGTCTGCACAGTCATGTTGACACAGCCTCACTCGGCAGTTGGCTGGGATCTCCAGATTGAAGTGGGGATGGGGGCTTGGTGGGAGAGAGAGCCAGGTAACTGAGGTGCTGGTGAGACAGAAGTTTGTGAGGAGTCCAGGCTGGGGAAAGGGGGAGGAAATGTGATCAGAAGGAAGCTAAGGACTCACAAGTAGTGGAGGAAGCAAAGGCATCGAGGTTTTGAGGAAGTTGAAGGGTAGATTTCTATCTGTCAGGGAATGAGAATAAAGGAAGCAATGGCCACTGTGCACCAAGAGTGGGATTCGGAATTTAGGACCTATAGTGGTTGAAGAGTTTCCAATGATAAACTCCAAGGTGAGGCCACAGGGTTATATAGGAGGTGGCGGTCGCTGGAGCTGAGGACGCTGAGGTATCTGGACAGCATCTCCACAGAAGACTGAAATCCCACAGCCGAGGCCTATGGGTTTAGCTGGAGAAGATTGTGAGCCAGGTGTCCAAGGGCTGTGGGGAGGCTTCCTAAACAAGGACAGGTAACAGTTCTCGAATGTCAATGAACAGTTACAAGTTTAGAGACACAAACTACAAAAGGGCAGCTCTGAGATGTACTGGGAGAAAACCATCATAGCCAAAATGCCTAGGTTCTGGACAATAGTATGTGCCTCGGAGTAGAAGTTGCTTCAGGTAGGGAGAGAAAGAGACAGAAGATGAAAATGTTGGATGGCAACACTACCTATAAAAGCTGTGTGTGAGGGCTTCCCTGGTGGCGCAGTGGTTGGGAGTCCACCTGCCGATGCAGGGGACGCGGGTTCATGCCCTGGTCCGGGAGGATCCCGTGTGCCGCGGAGCGGCTGGGCCCGTGAGCCATGGCCGCTGAGCCTGCGCGTCTGGAGCCTGTGCTCCGCAATGGGAGAGGCCACAGCAGTGAGAGGCCCGCATACCGCAAAAAAAAAAAAAAAAAAAAAAAAAAAAGCTGTGTGTGAGACTTGCTTCTGAGGTGTGTGGGCTGGCGTGGTCAGGAGGGCTTCATGGAGATGGTGGCAGCAAACAAGGCCCTGAAAGATAGAATGACCTGGTAGCAACTCCCAGTTGGAACACTGTGCCAGAGAAGTCTCAGAGATGGGAGTGAGCCTGGCAAAGTATCTAGCTAAAGCGTTAATATAAGATTTTTAAAAATTGTATAAGAAATGTTTGTGGAGGGACTTCCCTGGTGGTCCAGTGGTGTTAAGACTCCGCACTCCCAATGCAGGGGGCCCTGATTCAATCCCTGGTCAGGGAACTAGGTCCTGCATGCTGCAACTAAGACCCGGCACAGCCAAATAAATAAGTAAATAAATTAATTAAATTAAAAAAAAAGGAGTTTGTGGAGAAAATGCAAGCTCTGGGGAGGAAGGAAAGAGAAAGAAAAGATCCATTCTTTTATTTATTTATTTTTTGCGAAGATCCATTCTTGAAGTAAGAGATTTACAGTGATTTTCATGCTTACGGTTTTCTTAAGGAAATTTAGATTTTGGCTACAGGAACTACAGTGTTGTGAAAATGATCCAGGTTTGGCATCTGAAAACCTGGGTTTGAGTTTGGCTGCACCACTCTGAATTAGCAAGTCTGAGTACTCTGTGATTTGGGGACCATGACAGTCTCTTAGATCTTCAATTTCATCCTACATAACGTAAGAATTAAGACAGCTCCACGCTGGGAGTACTCTCTGTGCAATTTACCTAATAATCTAACTTCGTTTTTTTCTTGTGCTAAATGGAGATACCCCTTACCTCACAGGAAGAGAGCTCAGGACGATGTCTAATACCTACTTAAGTGCTGAATAATGTTGGTATTTCATCGGTTTTTAATCATACCAGAGAGATAGACTCCATGCAGTTATGAAACCTGCCTGGCCAGGACACCAGGATGCTTCTGGGGGCCCCAGACTTGGGAAGAGACTCATCCCTGGTTGGGCTGGAGGGATTCAGACCTTGAAGGAAGGAATTCTGGCTGCACCAGGATTCGTTTGCTCTGAAGGGAACTATGAAATAAAATAAAATCTCCTGCTCTACTTTATCAGAGGTAATCATTTAAGGCAACTCCTTTGGCTCAGGAAGGAATGAGCTCTGCAGCTCTTGTGGATTAAAGGTCAGGGGGTTGCCTCTTGGATGAGATGCATGGAATGACAGCAATTGGATGACAGCAATTTCAAATGTAAACCTCTTTCTGCTCCCAGAGTAAGAAAACCACTCATAGGCTTTAGATTAGAGTGATTTCAGGGGAGCATAAAGTTGGGAAGTTAGCCTCCAAGACTATGGGAGGATCGGTTTTGAGATACAGCAACGCCACGGCATACTAGAAAATTAGTCTTCTCAGCTTCCTTCGATCACAGGAGAGTTGTCATCCCTGCTTCTGTACTAAATGGATTGGAACATTTTCCCCATTAAGATTTTATAGCAGTGGATGAGGGGAAGCTGTTCCTCTGAAAGTAATGCTTCTATTGCTTTGGATGTGAAGAGAGGAAGGGGTTTTCTTTTAACAAAACCCCAGGCTTACTGCTTAAGATTCTTCCCCCCCCCCCATTTCCTGACCACTCTTCATAGAGTGCTCCAATTTGGCAGCAGGAAAATGGGCACTGGAAATAGCCAGATCTGAAGACCCTACTTCCTAATTCATAGACAAGAGAGGGTCTACTTACTGAAAACCCCAAGCCAAACCTGACTCTGATACCACCTGTCAGTGACATGCTGCCCCCTGCATCTTTCCAAGTTATCTTCAGTTTGAATCAATTAAGAGTCCTTCCTTAAGCATCTATTGATTTAGCCTCCTCTAGAAGCACCGAGCTCAGCTCCACGGACAGAGGAGTGCACGGCTGTGCTCCTGGAACTCACAGCCCGGTAGGGAGGCAGAGAGGGATCAAATAATCGCTACAGGGTGTGCATGCACAGACACTAACCAGTGCTACGGAGGAGCCACTCCTTTTTATGACCCAGCCATGAAACGTGAACATTTGTCAGTACCTACACCACATCCCCCTTTGACCAACAGCTGCCTAGAAACGAGGTCCACAAACCAAAACAAGGTCCACACTCCTCCCCATTCTCTCTCCCTTCTCCCAAATCCAAGCTCTCTGAATCAACAATCCTTATTGTTGTGGCAGAAGAAAGACAGTGCTGATGAGGTTTTCACCCACATCTCTTCCTGCTCTCCAGTCCCTGTCCTCCGACAACACCCACCCCGTTTTCTTTTAGGATAGTTATTTTGGTTTCCTAGGGCAGATGAACATAGAGAAGCTCTTATTTACTTCTCAGCATTAGCTGCTGTCACTGTTTCAATGACCTCTTTCTCTTCTTGCTGTGTCCGTTACCACGGGCTACTCTTAAAGCAAAGGCCCTGTGGTTCTGTAGCTGGGAGAGGGTATTTGTCAATAGCGTTCAGGAACATCAAAAGGGTGACCCAGATTTGCAGCACCAGAGGGAAAACTCATTCATTGTTGAGTGTCCTATGTAATCAAATATAGCGTATTCTTTTTTTTAAAATTAATTAATTTTTGGCTGCGTTGGGTCTTCATTGCTGTGCATGGGCTTTCTCTAGTTGCGGTGAGCAGGGGCTTCTCTTAATTGTGGTGCACGGGCTTCTCACTGCAGTGGCTTCTCTTGTTGCAGAGCACGGACTCTAGGTGCACGGGCTCAGTAGTTGTGGCGCGCGGGCTTAGTTGCTCCACGGCATGTGGGATCTTCCCGGACCAGGGCTCGATCCCACGTCCCCTGCATTGGCAGGCAGATTCTTAACCACCGTGCCGCCAGGGAAGGCCTAGCATATTCTTGATGTGGGAAACGGGTGTGTAGAAAGGTTAATTTCATGGAAATATTTATCATTGCTGAGGGGGACTTACTACTTAAGGACCTCAAGGCCAAGCAAATACATCTGTCCCAAGTCCTCAAATTAGAAACTTATTTCTTAAATGCCCGCCTATTCATTTCCAACCAAGGAAAGCACTGCATTGATTGTTCTTCAGAAAAATCAATCAACTCTATGAGAGGAAAAAAGGTATCCAAATATAAATAGGCTTGAGTTGTTGCTGTTATCTTTCTTCAAAGCTTTGGTACTATCCCAAAATTGTTTTTGGTTCCTTCTGAAGACTTGTAGGTAACATACAAAGACACCGTGGGACAGGTAGATGGGCCATAGACTTCCAGAGCTGTAAGTGAAATTAGAGATCATCTAGTCCTACCCCCTCATTTTACAGGTGAGAAATGGAGGCAAAAGGAAATGGGGTGGTTTGACCAACAGTAAGTGGCAGAGAAGACACTAGAACCCAGCTCTTTGACTCTCAGATAGGTGGTCTGCTTCACTGTCCCTCGTGAAGATGTAATTATAGCAACTGGGATAGAGCAGGCTCTCTAGTAGCTTTCTTTTTTACACGTAGAAATTCTTTATTTTTTTTAATTTTTATTTTTCATTGGAGTATAGTTGACTTAATTAAACTTAAAAACTTGCACAGCAAAGGAAACCATAAACACGACAAAAAGACAACCCTCAGAATGGGAGAAAATATTTGCAGATGAAACAACAGGATTAATCTCCAACATATACAAACAACTCATGGAGCTCAATATCAAAAAAACCAAACAATCCAGTTAAAAAATGGGTGGAAGACCTAAATAGACATTTCTCCAAGGAAGACATACAGATGGCCAAGAGGCACATGAAAAGATGCTCAACATCACTAATTATTAGAGAAATGCAAATCAAAACTACAGTGAGGTATCACCTCACACTGGTCAGAATGGCCATTATCAAAAAATCTAGAAACAATAAATGCTGGAGGGGTGTGGAGAAAAGGGAAGACTCTTGCACTGTTGGTGGGAATGTAAATTGATACAGCTTCTATGGAGAACAGTATGGAGGTTCCTTAAAAAACTAAAAATAGAACTACCATACGACCCAGCAATCCCACTACTGGGCATATACCCTGAGAAAACCATAATTCAAAAAGAGTCACGTACTACCTGGAGGGGTGGGATAGGGAGGGTGGGAGGGAGGGAGACGCAAGAAAGAAGAGATATGGGAACATATGTATATGTATAACTGATTCACTTTGTTATAAAGCAGAAACTAACACACCATTGTAAAGCAATTATACCCCAATAAAGATGTTAAAAAAAAAAAAAAAAAGAGTCATGTACCACAATGTTCATTGCAGCTCTATTTACAATAGCCAGGACATGGAAGCAACCTAAGTGTCCATCGACAGATGAATGGATAAAGAAGATGTGGCACATATATACAATGGAATATTACTCAGCCATAAAAAGATATGAAATTGAGTTATTTGTAGTGAGGTGTATGGACCTAGAGTCTGTCATACAGAGTGAAGTAAGTCAGAAAGAAAAAAAGAAATACCATATGCTAACACATATACATGGAATCCAAAAAAAAAAAAAAAGGTACTGATGAACCTACTTGCAGGGCAGGAATAAAAAGGCAGACATATAAAATGGACTAGACATGGGGTGGGAGGGCGAAGCTGGGGTGAAGTGAGAGTAGCATGGACATATATTACACTACCAAATGTAAAATAGATAGCTGGTGGGAAGCAGCAGCATAGCACAGGGAGATCGGCTCAGTGCTTTGTGATGACCTAGATGGGTGGGATAGGGAGGGTGGGAGGGAGGCTCAAGAGGGAGGGCATATGGGGACGTGTGTATGCATATGGCTGATTCTCCTTGTTGTGCAACAGAAACTAACACAGTATTGTGTAGCAATTATACTCCAATAAAGAGCTACTCAAAAAAAAAAAAAAAAAAGAATCCACATGCCAATGCAGGGGACACGGGTTTGAGCCCTGGTCCGCGAAGATCCCACATGCCGCAGAGCAACTAAGCCCATGCACCGCAGCTACTGAGCCACAACTACTGAAGCCCGCGTGCCTAGAGCCCGTGCTCTGCAACGAGAAGTCCACGCACCACAACAAAGAGTAGCCCCTGCTTGCCGCAACTAGAGAAAGCCCGTGCGCAGCAACGAAGACCCAACGCAGCCAAAAATAAATAAACCTATTAAAAAAAAAAAAGAAATGGACTAAAAAAAATCAACAGGGTGTGCAGCTCCACTAAAAAAATGATCTCAGACATTACTGAGTAATGATGTTTATACAAAGTTATTCTAGGTGACTAACATTGTTTGCCAAATAAATACTTTAGCAGGTCTCTGGAAACATTAATCCAGAGTGTAAAAAACATGCACCACAGTTAAACCAAAGTCTATTTCCTTTTGTTTGATTTTGTTAGGTTTTTCAAGGTCTGTCCTAACACCCTAAAACCCACACATTCCGTATCTCCCAGAGGGGAGAGAAAGCAAACAGCTGGAAATTTAGGAATGGCACAGTCTGACCCCAGTCAGCTCGTAGGTGCACTACTCAACCTGAGCCTGAGTGAATGGTATGGTCACCAAAGCCCTGAGCAGAGCAGATGCTACAGAAATGTATATAAAACCAGTGTGCCAGGAAAAGTGGAACTATAAAGCTAATTTGAGCACTTTTTCTTTATAATTTAGTTTGGTTAAAAGATTTGGAGCATTTATCTATTAGAGGAAACAGTTAAGAGCGTCTATGCATAGGCAGTCCTTCACTGAATAATTGGAGATGCTACCTGCCTGTGACATCTTCAGCATCTGTTGAACACCCTGATAGATTTGTCAGGGGTGACATTTGGGGATGCTGCCACTGCAGCAGTTGAATGACAGAGGGGTGCATACATATATATGTATGTGTGCATATGTAGATGTCCATTCCAAATGAAGTCTCCACCATGGCTGAGCAGTCAACAGATGGCCTTGCAGTCATTCTTAGGTGAACACAAATCTGGTTCAGCAGACATGTGGTTATCAGAAAAGTGTTAACCAATCACCATCCCTCCCTTTATCTTTCAGGCAGGTGTTAAATAGAGTACATCTGATTGCCAGGAATCCTACTGCATCTCTCTGTCCTCCAGCATACACGGGAATTTTCTGAATCCAAAGGAATATACAGGCTTGTTGGACTCTCGTCAGATGTAGAGCAGTTGTTTCCAACTTTCTCCTGCTGCCACACTATTAGAATGAACCACCATCTCCATCAGCCATGCATCCCACACACATAAGAGATTCTCAGACGGGGCCTAAGGTACATCCATCCCATCCAGCCCACAAGGTCATACGCGGGGTGCAGGAGAGGAGCAGGTTAAGTATAAGAAAGCACGTCCCGGAGATCCGATATGTCTCCCAGCCAACACCCAGCCCCACCTACCAGTTTCCCTCACACCCCTTTCCTTGTTCACTTTTCTTCAGGAAAACAAACTGCTCTCTTCCCATAATCTCCTGTTATCTTCATACTTCAAGACTAAACTCTATTTTGGGTTCAAGTCTTCTTACCTCCATCCACTTGTAACAGCTGCTCAGATGTCAGTGGCAAATTGTTCTTTCATACTCATACGTGTAAAATCTTTGGGGTTGGTCAGGGCTCCACTGCCACCTATTCCTGTTTCTCATCTTTTGGAATGTTTTTTTTGTAAAACGCTGCCAGTTTTGCCATTGTCATGTCAAGGTAATCATGCAGCCATAACACAAATCCTAACTATAAGGGCAATACATCAAAACAATTACTAGAGGCCAGCCTGCTGTTCAGATGGGGTCCTGGGCTGACACCACAGTCGAGGGTCAGGTCCAGAAGGTCAAGTTGCCACTTCAGTGTGTCCTAGGACTGACTCAGACCACCAAACTCCCGGGGAGCTGATATATCACCCCACTTGTGAGGCTCCAGTGTTCATACATGTTATCAAGGTCCTCCTTTTTTAGTTATAAAACTATTTCTATTTTTTAATGTCTTTTTTTGTTTTGTCTGCATTGGGTCTTCGTTGCTGTGCGTGGGCTTTCTCTAGTTGAGTCTAGTGGGGGTTACTCTTTGTTGCAGTGCCCGGGCTTCTCACTGCGGTGGCTTCTCTTGTTGTGGAGCACAGGCTCTAGGCACTCGGGCTTCAGTAGTTGTGGCACGTGGGCTCAGTAGCTGCAGCTCGCGGGCTGTAGAGCACAGGCTCAGTAGTTGTGGTGCACGGGCTTAGGTGCTCTGCAGCATGTGGGATCTTCGTGGACCATGGCGCAAACCTGTGTCCCCTGCATCGGCAGGAGGATTCTTAACCCCTGTGCCACCGGGGAAGTCCCTATTTTTATTTTTAAAAGAGGTGTTTTATTTGGTGAGCAGGGAATCCCAGCAAAGGAAATTAAGAGGGTCTTGTAAACTATGTCACTTAGGCTGCAAAATGCCTGATGAACTACACTTAGTCCTTGAAACAGCACCTGTCTTCACAGCAGTCATACTTTTTATCTTCTAGTTTTCCAACTCCCTTAGGTAAAGTTGCTTAAACAATGAAAATTATTAGTATCTAATTCTCCTCAAGATTCTATGGGGACCATTATCTTTTGTTTACTACACTGTTCTTAAGACAGATTACAATAAAATCATTTGACGAAAATACCGTCTGAAAATATGTTGATTCAGGAGGTTGACAGAAGTTAAAGCTTTCTTTCTGAACTTAAACCTCAGAGAAATAGGTAACTTTAAAAAAATGGATGAATAAATTTCTAAATATAAAATGGAGACAATTCAATCTTAAAACTCAAACAGAATACTGAAAACATTTATTAATAGAAAAAAGTTCAATGCATCCTACAGAATGAAAATGCTCAATCTTTTCCTATAGATACTTAAAACTAGTGATCCCACTTTTCATTAATATTTGCTAAAATCTATGTAGCAGCCTGTAGATTTAGTTATTTGTTCAGGACCAAAGTGAAGCCAAAGCCACAAAAAATAGAGATTAAACTAAACTGTGAGTAGCTGTTTAAAAAAAAGACTACGTACACATAAATAGGATTACACACTTTAATCTGATTGACAGGGAGGAAGTAGGGAGGACGTGAAAGAAATTTAGTTTCAGCTCTGCTTTACACATAACCAAAGGCTCCTTTTCCAAAAAGTAAACCTGAGGTTTCAAAAACCATATTTTATCAGAATACTTCAGGAAAGCATACTATGTGTAATCCAGGAAATACATTATTTGCAGAATAGGAAAATCATCACAGGCAATAAAAGATTAAAACAAAAGAAAGCACCAGGGCTTTGAGCAGGTCTAAGGTGAGTATATCTGCAGAAACAATGTAAATGTTCTTGACTGGCTGCTATGGAAACATGCTAATGAGGACTGGTCCACATCTTATCATTTTTTAAAACATGTTTCTTTGGAAAAATGGCAATAGTGGCTGAGAGTGAAGCCATCCTTTAGACACCCAGCTTATTGGCCTGGGTGAGAACAACTTTGAGAACTGGCATAAAAGCAGAGGTCTCACTGAAGTTGCTGGTGCTAACTATGTGGGTATGGATGGTCAATCCTTCTGAGTAGTTTCGAGTCTCAATGCTCCTTGCGATGTTGTGTAAACCATTGATGATTGTTGGTGAAAGCTGAAATAAAGGTGGAATTGAGAGAGAGAATTAAATTAAGGAAGAATTTTCCATGAGACCCTCTATAAACATTAAACCCTGATATTTAAGAGGAGCTTGAAATAAACATTATTAAAAAAATGTATAAACTGGTGAGCATTTCCAGAAAGCTTCTCGGACCAACCAACACTTAAGTTATAAAATGGAATCATGACAAAATGATTTATGTAAGGAATTATTTACGAATTATACATGTATGATAAGCCAGGTATTTCCGTACAGAAAAGCCAGATTTCCTTCCCCAAGTTGAAATGTTAATGTCTCTCTCCACTTATGAGTTTTAATTCTTATTATTTTAGATAACTTAACTACTTTAAATAACTAAATTATTTTAGATACTGTCTCACACCTTTTAAAATTTTTCCTATGTACATGAAGGAGTTTAAAGATTCTTAATCATGACATCTCGAAGTAGGGGCCCAATTTACTCTAAAACCTTGTGGACAATAGAAACCTTGCACTTCTGGTCCACTGCCATTAGGAGGGCAACAGTCCTCACCATGTACTCAATTTGCCAGTTCTTAACTGCTTTTCATAATCCTGTCATCTCTTAAAATCATAAGACCTCTAGTTTTTTTTTCCCCCCATGTCATTACTTGGCATACATGTCCATACTTTTCAGAGAAGACTTTATTTTGGATCAGTCCATGGGCCACGCCACTTCCACTGTTATATCAACTTTCTCTGGTTTGGCTCTCATGAGATAAATGGTTATTTTTAGCTGATGGCATTGATATGGGGAATGGGGAAGAGAAATGCTAAAATGCATAAATGTGAAAGGTCTCAATTCTTTTTTTCTCTCCTAGTGCTTTCATTAATAAAACAAAACAATTCTAGAAAGGAATGCAGAGGTTGGGAGGGACAAGAGAACAGAACACACAGGGCATTTACTCCTTACTGCCAACCATCTTCATAGTTACACACATTGATCTGCTCAATTTGTGGTTATCTTTGGCTTTGCCTTTGTGTAATAGCTATTCTAAAAGAAAAGGTTCAGAGTCTTAGACTATGAGAGAGATTACAGATTTGGTCTCTGGAAAACAGAGTAGCTGCCCACTCTCTGATTTCTTAATTCAAGGGACATATAAAAATGAATAGAAGACCAGTTACCGTAGGACCAGTACAGGCCAGTTTGTATATCTGCCCTTTGTTATAAAAAAAGGCTAAAAATTCTCTCTCCCTCTTAAACTCTCTCTCTCTCTTATCCCCGGTGACTGAAATGTAAGATTTAGACAGAGAAAAGCCCATTCTATGAACTGTCATGATCATTTTGTCCCCACGCGTACTATATTACATGCAAGTGCTGATGAGACACTTATTTTACTAGCAACCAGGAATAAATGATTATCGTAAATCCTTCTTTTCCCCACAAACTTACTGTCTGTTCCCTAAGTTTATCATATAGAAACTCCAAACGTTTGCTGGCATCATCTAGCTTCCTCTTGGTTTGCTGCAGGAGAGAAAAAACAGGTATGTTATGTATGAACAATAACTTTTATCCCAAGAACTTGCCTTATCTCATTTCACTAAACCTTACAGTCATGATGTTGGAGAGCTTCATTTTATAAAGAAATGGAGATAGCTAAGACCGATGAACTTGGACAGATTATTAGAACAGAGATCAGTAATCTATTAAGGCAGGGAGGGCAAGAAACTGAGACCCTTCCTCCTAGTGTGCAAAATGGAGCACTGGCTGGATTCCACAGGGACTGCAACTCACTTGAGGTGTGTGAGTGTCCATCTACACTATATCCACAAGCAACAGGAAGGGCCATCTGGAGGCAGCAATGGGTCAGTGTACTACAGAAGAGAAGGTCTAACAGTTACTGTAAATTAAATAAAATGAACATTATGGGAGCCAGAAGGCAAACATACAGGTGAACTGTGGAATCTCAAAAGTACTACTTATACACTCAGTCACATTTGGTACATTTAATCCTGTCTTATTCTGGGCCTTTAAAATACCAAAAAAAGGAGAAAATTATCTTTTGGTGACTTAAGATTATTAAGAGGGAAGTGTTAAAATGAGTTCTTAAATTAAGGAGTCCTCCTACCCTCATCCTAGTACTTTAAGTGTAGTGAGAGAAAACTATCCTAAACGTAAAGGTTTAAAATTATACTGTGATTAACTTAATATCTACATTATGCAACAGCCTTAAAAGTGACACTGCTTTTCAATATTTATTGAGGGACTACTACGTGCCATGCTGGGACAGTGTTGTGTCTCATGGATCTCATATTCTATTGGGTGGGAAAAAGATACTAAATAAACAATATATTGTATGTCAGATGGTGATGTGTGCCATGAAGAAAAGTTAACAGGGTAAGGGGGTCAGCAGTGTTGGCAGTATGACGTGGTAAGAAAGTCCTGATGGCTAATGGGACATCTGAGCAGACACCAGGAACAAGTGAGCAAGAGCTCTGCAGTTCTGTGAGGAAGAATTCCAGGCAGAAGGAGCAACAGGTACAAAGTCTCTGACACTGACACATTCTTGGTATGTTTGAGGAGGGCATGTCAGTGTGTCTGAAGAGGAGTGCAGAAGAGGTGAAGCCATCGAGGATAACCTTACAAACTAAGTTGTGCTGCAAAATTACTTTGTGCTGTTTGGACATAACTGAAGTGGAAATAAGAATAAAGTCATACTATAAAAATGATTTCAAGTATTGATTAAAATGGACTTCTGTGGAGGGTTCAAAGTTAATCCCACCTAGCTACCAGCAGGAGTCCTGGGCAGTATTTGAACTGCCTCCCCAACTAGTGACAGGAACAGTTTGTCTTTCTCTTCTGCCCAGGGGTCCTGGGTAACCAGAAGGGAGGTGATATGGTGACCCAGAGGAGGTGAAGCTCAACAAAAATTTATTAAGCTAGGCCATGTACGAGGTGTCCTCCCAACCTCTGTTTACGTTAACTCATGCCTGAAGGAAGACTGGAGTTTTCCCACATTTTTATTATGATTCCTCCATTTTGTATGATGAGGACCTCTCTGCCTAGGAGACACTGTACACTTACCTGTTTAACAGTTTTACCTGTTCTCTGTTCCTAGCTTCGTCCTTCCATCACTCCCAGAATGCCAGGCGCTAAGGTTTATGTTAACTTTCCCCTGCCTCTGCTTTCCTGACATTTTCAGTACAGGGAATTGCTTTCCAAAAGACTAGCAGAAGGCTGTACATATTACTACTCAATGTTTGATGAAACAACAAATTCTAGAAGCTGTTTTTCAAGCAGACAACTGGCCAGTGACTAAATAAACATATTCAATGTTTGTTGGCAGAAAGTGACGTTTCACCTAAAACAAAACTGGCTTTGTGGAATTTTTGTTGTTGCCAATACAGTCATCCTCTAATAAACTGAGTAAAATCAGTTACTTTGACTATGAATATGACTCCAATATCTAAAGCACTTAACTATTTTTAAGGTCTTTGCAAAGTTAAAGACTGTCTATCTACTTTTAAAAGCTTTCATGTAAGCTCAGAAAGAACCCCCAAATCTGAGTTTCACCATTCTGTTGTATTTTTGTGCTACGCATAAGGTTTGCCGATGAGACTCAGGGCAGCATAGTGGTTGAAAGCATGAATTCTGGAGCCAGACTAGGTTCGAATGCTGGCTCTGCCTTAATTATTATGTAAATGCTTTTTGCCTTAATTTCCTCCTCTGTTAATAAATATGACAAACCTACCTACCATGAGGTTGTTTTAAGGATTAAAGTTATATGTAAAAAGCAGTTGAATGTGTTTTTATATGTACAGCAAACTATATATAAGTGCTAGCTTTACAATTTTTGCATAAACTTTCAAAATACATCTTGTAAGACTTTAAGCAATCATTATAGAAGCGCTCCATAAGGGATTCTTTTAATTAAGCAAAATAAAAAATACATACAGGATCTGTGGCTGAAGAGAGGCAGCGCTGAATAAGATCCTCAAATGTGGTCTTTAGAATGAGGTGTTCATCTGGAATAGGTTTCTTGGTAATTTTTTCTGTTGGCAAAGACTGCACATGCTGGAATAAATAATACCATAAAATGACTAAAAATGACCAGAAGCTACCTATACACAAAGCCCTGAAAGCTACCTATACACAAAGCCCTGAATATGTGATAAAGAGAAACCAACAACCTTGTAGATAGGCTATTCAAAATCAAATGAAAAATTAACATGTGAAATCACTTGGGATAAACAAACATAAAAATCAGATATTCAGTAGAAGATACAGGTACTCCTTCTACAGCTTCTATTTTCAAAAATAGGATTGGATATAAAGTATTTGATTAATTATGGAACATATGTTGATCACTATTTTATATAATTGATAGGAAGGAGACCTGTGCCAGTAGAAAATAAAAAGAACAAGGCAATTACAAAGTTGGCTGGTTGGAGTGGCTGCTTGCTTTGCTTGTTGGCTCATTGTTTTTTTTTTTGCTGTACGCGGGCCTCTCACTGTTGTGGCCTCTCCCGTTGCAGAGCACAGGCTCCGGACACGCAGGCTCAGCGGCCATGGCTCACGGGCCCAGCCGCTCCGTGGCATGTGGGATCTTCCCGGACCGGGACATGAACCAGTGTCCCCTGCATCGGCAGGCGGACTCTCAACCACTGCGCCACCAGGGAAGCCCTTTTTTTTTTTAAAAGCATTTTATGGTAACATTTTTTTGTTGTTGTTAGTTTCTGCTTTATAACAAAGTGAATCAGTTATACATATACATATGTTCCCATATCTCTTCCCTCTTGCGTCTCCCTCCCTCGCACCCTCCCTATCTCACCCCTCCAGGCAGTCACAAAGCACCGAGCTGATCTCTCTGTGCTATGCGGCTGCTTCCCACTAGCTATCTACCTTAGGTTTGGTAGTGTATATATGTCCATGCCTCTCTCTTGCTTTGTCACAGCTTACCCTTCCCCCTCCCCATATCCTCAAGTCCATGCTCTAGTAGGTCTGTGTCTTTATTCCTGTCTTACCCCTAGGTTCCTCATGACATGTTTATCCTGACATTCTTCTATTCTTTGGTTTACTCTTGGAGGGTGTTAACTGGGCTATTATCAAACTGCAAGATTAAATCAAAGGTTAGGATAGAAGAGTCCATGATCTTACTGAATGTACAGATGGGAAAACAAAGAAGGAATGTATAAGTGTTTAAAGTTTTGACTGATTAGTTCATTCATAGAAAACATTAAGCAATTATGTATTAGGTATTGGCTAAGTATTGGTGAGCCAATACGGAAATGATCTCATCCCTCAGGGAGTTTACAGGCTGATGGAAGAGAAAGTTTTAAAATGTCATAAATGTATGTAAAATAGCAACTGTGGTTAAGTTAACATCACTAGAACCAAGAGACAATATAATTGGGATTTAACTGAGGGGAAGGTTCTTTAAGGAAGTTATATCAGAAGGATAAGTAGGAGTTAACCAGTTAAATGGTGAAGGAAATGCATTCCAGACAGAAGAACGTGTACACAGGAAGGATCATGATACAAGGGACTGAAAGGAGGTCACTGTAACTGGAGCAGAGAGAGACAGCAAGGAGGAGTATGAGCTGAGAGAATCCAGACAATGTGAAATATTTTGGTCTTTATCCTGCAAACAATGGGAAGCTGTAACGTTTTAAACAATGAGGAGATGAGACCAGATAAGAGATGGGTGAAAGTAGATGCTGGCCGACCAACTAGAGGCTCCTGCACTGCTTGAGACTGGAGATGAAGGTAGCATGGACTAGACTGGAAATGTAGAGAAGGGATTTGAGAGGGATTTTGAAGTAATTAGCAAGATTTAGGGATAGCTCTGAAAAACAGGTTAAAGGAAGAAGAATATAAAGATGATGCCCAGGTTTTTGGCTGGATTAAATAGGAAGGATTATGGTGCCATTAATTCAAACAGGACACACCAAAAGACGACTAGGTTTGGAAGGAAGACTATGAATTAGATTCTGGATATGTTAAGTGTGAGGTGTCTCAGAGACATCTAAGTGGACAGGAAGGTGGATATTATGGCCTGGCTGAACACACACATCCATGAAGCTCTCCCTTTCAGTGGCAACTGAGGTTCTGGTCAGATGAGTATAGCATGAGCACCCAGGTCTAAACAAAAGTGAATGGCTTCACAAACACCACAGACTTGTAATTATAAAAATTAACAGTGCATCTTTATAATTTTATATATTCTTGTGGAAAGAAGAAGGTCCTCCCACCTCCATCAAAACACTTGTTTTTATAATGCAACTGTTAATGTTTAGAAGTTCCTTAGGCAGAAATCTCTTAACAGCAAAACATACTCTCGTGGTAGAGATATAATCTTTACAAATTTGACTTTAGAGAGTCAAAGACAATAACAGACAGAAGAGCTAGTTTTATAATTGGGCAGGAATTTATTTCATCTTATGTTGAACTGTGACCCAACCTCTTTACTTTTCATGAATAGATCAAAATGTTTATCTTTGTATGTCTAAGTCAGTTATATGGAAATATGGTAGACTTTTCATCATCTAGAGCCTTGCCAACTAGCTGTTTGTATGTGAAAAGCAACCACAAATTTATATCTCCAACTAAAGATATGGCTCTCTTATTAGCTCTTACACATACACAAGAAAATATATAACTCATTACATTTTTATTTTATATTTTAAAGGAAAAAACCTTTGGAAACAGCTTCTGCTTAGCAACCTTGGATGCAAATATGGATTCAACTGATCTTAAATTGTGGCTACTGATTAGATCAAATGAAATACTGTAATTGCCAAGTTACTGTTAACATATACTAGTAAATACATAAGCTCCTTCTGGGAAGTTTGTATGTGGCCTTGTCATTGAAAAATAATATACATACATGAACAATCTTAAAAAAAGTTATTATTTTTAAGTTGCCTAAATTGAAATCAAATTGAGATAATAATAAAGGTATAACCATAAAAGTTAAAACATTAAGAAAACATACCGAAATAAAGCCATCTCCCACTTCCACAGATTTACTGTTACCTGCATGGTATTTCCAATAGGAGCTCCAGGGGCACCTTCAATATTGGGCTTTGAAAAAGACGGAGGCATGCCTGGTTGACTGAGGGGTTGCTGTATGCCATGGAAGGGCTGGCCACCTGGAAGGTGTGGCTGTGGGAATGAAGCTTGGCTTGATAGTGGTACTGGAGCTGAAGGTTGTTGCTGCAGCATCTGTGACTGGTGGTCACCCAAGGGGTTCATGATTGGTGATGTGATGGGAACAGGAGGCGTAAAGTTCTCAGGCATCTTTTAAAAGAAATAAAAGGTACCAAGAGTAAGGAAAAAAATGGTATGATGACAACATTTCCTCAGCTTTAAATAAGGGAGTTAGCCATTTGGAGCAACATGGATGGACCTAGAGATTATCACACTAAGTGAAGTAAGTCAGAAAGAGAAAGACAAATACCATATGGTATCACTTATATGTGGAATCTAAAATATGACACAGATGAACCTATCTATGAAACAGAAACAGAATCAGGGATATAGAGAACAGACTGGTGGTTGCCAAGGGGGTTGGGGGAGAGTTGGAATGGGAGGGTGGGGTTAGCAAATGTAAGCTTTTATATATAGAATGGATAAATAACAAGGTCCTACTGTACAGCACAGAGAACTATATTCTATATTCTATGATAAACCATATGGAAAAGAACATATTTAAAAAAGAATGTATATACACATACATGTATAACTGAATCACTCTGCTGTACAGCAGTAATTAACAACACTGTAAATCAACTATACTTCAATAAAAAAATTTAAAAAAATAAATAAGGGAGTTAGACTATTCCATGGTTAAAAAATTTTTTTTTAAATAACAGGAGAACACTTTTTAAAATGAAATTTTATGCAGA
The DNA here is from genome assembly GCF_949987515.2 of Delphinus delphis. Classification (NCBI taxonomy): domain Eukaryota; kingdom Metazoa; phylum Chordata; class Mammalia; order Artiodactyla; family Delphinidae; genus Delphinus; species Delphinus delphis. Next base: position 40,910,859 of record NC_082687.1, on the reverse strand, counting down.
ATTTTAGAGAAAAACATAAAAAGTAAAGCTAATCTGGCTAAGAGGGCTGAGAGCTCAAACCTGGACCTTTGTTTCCCCTTTACCTTCCACACTTATCCCATAATGGGCCAAAACCATGGTGTTTTTGAAAGAGGATGTCAAAGTCTGGAGAATTATATCTAGCCATACTGGGATCAGATATGCCAAATATGTTTGTTTAATGTGATCAGATGTAATACCTTTTTCCTAGATCATTAAGTGATACCTACTTAGTGATCAATCACACTCAAAGTAGTAGATTAAATTTCTGATTATCATTGACCTAATTTTGGGGGGGGGTTTGCTCATTTAGTATCTCCCAATTTTATATTCTGGCCTCTCATTACTATACTTGGGGGATAGAAATCACTAGGAGTAAAAAAAAAAAAAAAAAAAGGCTTGGGGTAAAAGAAGAATCTTAAGTTATGCTCTAACAAGCTCTCAACAGTTACTAACATCTAAATGATGCTCAACTACAAGGCTATTTCGTTTCATATTATATGTGATAGACAAAAATAGTCTAAAATATAATTACAAATTCATGATTACTGTTAGAACCCAAAACCAAAGTAACTCCTAAAAAAAAACCACTTGAGAAGTATGAAATTTTGTTTCCTACTCTTTGAAAAAGATGTGCTGGGAATTTACATCTTGTTTTTTAAAAAGGGTTTAATTCTTATCACCATACTATTTTGTACTTTCTTTCCTTCCCTTCATGGATTAGAAGATGTAAGTTGAAATACACATATTAAGTATATCAGTCAGTCAGCTTTGCCTTTAAAGGAACAGTGAAGTGTGGTGTGCTTCAGGTGGCTACATGATTGACAGGACACCTGTAGGCAACTGAATAGACATCTTTTTCTAGTACCTTCTTCTTCTTGGGTACTCTGTTCAAAGCTGGAGGATCATTCCAACCATTCTGAGAACCTATAACAGATAATAGAAGGCATTTTCCTTTAGAATCCTGAAAAAAAGAAAACTAAACTGTATCCATCATATAATACCTTCAAACTTTACTTTCACCCTGAGATAACTGTCACAAAAGTTTTACCAGCTGAGCTGCTGGGATCACTATGTAGCCCTGGATTCTCAAACTCATTACCTCTAATAATCACAGGGCCTTGGCTTAGAAAGCAGCATATCTTGACATTATTTCCTTTTAAAGTGAAAGAGTTGTACTAAATTTAAGGATAGTGAAGTTTTTATGTCTATATTGGTATATAAGCTTCAAACAATTCTCTCCTAATAAAGAAAAAATAAATCACCTGAGTCTGCTAAAAAAAAAAAAAGTCTTCTGATATATTGCACACACAAAAAAAGAAAAAAAGTAGCAATCTCCTATTTTCCCAGAGAGCAATTCAGCATACCCAAATCATCCACATGGTAGAAACACTGTTAAAAAAACAAACAGAGCCCAACTACGCAACACCAGTATGTTTTATCACCTTTGCATTAAGAACAACCTATAAAGTAGAAAAAGGCATCAAATATCTGTGGTAAGATTTTTCTTTTTTTAATACCACACACACACAAAAAATTTCCAGGCTGGCAGTAAATATAAAATTAAACTACTGTCACCTTTAGGAAATTTCCTCCCCCCCAAAATCTCCCAAAACCTGTCATCTCAAAGTGAGAAATGAACATAGGTAGCAGAACTCATTAAGGTACTTAATGCCTATATCTTAAAAAAAATTTTTTTAAACATCTTTATTAAATGCCTGTATCTTTAAAGAAAAAAGGAATAAAACATGCCAGAGATAGGATAATTACTAAATCAAAATATAATCATTTTACATCTTACTAGGTTTTGTGTATGTGTATATGTAAAAGCAAAAACTTCTTCTTTCAATAAATTAAACATTCTTTCAGTATTATACTTTTGCTTGTTTTATTGATACCCACGATATTAAATCACAACAAAATTGCTTAGCAAACCAAAGAACATAATGTCATAGAAATTTTTTAAAAACAAGATCTTCTCCTAACCAGCATGCACTCATTTGCCTTGATTTTAAAAGTAGAATTTTCTACGTGACTAGGAGACAGAGCACCAAATGAGCCTCAAAACACTCAAGAACTAATCACAAAATATTAAACCACATGATGCTATTTGCTTAACAAATTCTTAAAGTTCTCATTAAACACAGACTAATCATTCAAATCTCTCCCATCACCTTCTAATCTTTCTTATATCTAAGACAATCTTGGTATAGCCTTGTCTTTCAGTCTGTATAACAGACAACTTTTATGATTCAAGATCATTTGTGTCACTATGTTAATTCAATCAGTTCTAAGATTTGATCAGATTTAGGAATATTATCGGCTTTAAAGTTCACATGCATAATTGTGAATATCCACTCATTAATTAGAGTCAGTGATTCAAAGATTTCCAAAGATATATTTTGTAACTAATTCACCTTCCAACATAGATGCCTGGTCTTGCATAGACTGATTTTCTGTAGACAAAATGTAAAAGTGACTTAAACAGTATTATCATCAAAGACATTCTAAACTCTACTCACTTTTTTTTGAATTTCTGAATTTTATTTTATTTTTTATATAGCAGTTTCTTATTAGCTATCCATTTTATACATATTAGTGTATATATGTCAATCCCAATCTCCCAATTCATCCCACCACCACCACCCCCTACCCCACCACTTTCCCCCACTTGGTGTCCATACGTTCGTTCTCTACATCTGTGTCTCTATTTCTGCCCTGCAAACTGTAAACTCTACTCATTTTATAATTGTTTCTCCTCCCTCCATCAACCCCAAGAAAGAACTAATTTTATAAGGGAATAAAACTTACTTTTTAATTAAGTCACGTGAAATGGTTCCTATCTAATTAAGAGAGTAATCAGTTTGTGGGCAAAGCTAATTCATTTAAATGTGTCAGATCCAATTAACTCTTAAACACTATTTTTTTCTCTCACTGTGCCAGCTGTCTCTTTTAAGAGAAAATTTTGTTCCTTCCTATTTAAAACAACATTATTTCCCTAATTGTTTGCACAGATGATTTTTCTACTATTTGATCAATGAAGCTCAGTAATACCATGGTGCGGGGAGGGCTGAGAGCACTTCCTAACGTATTATAACTGTGTCCATTTTAGTATTTTTTAAAGCTGTGAATCCCAATCAGGTGAAGATCTTGTAAAAATGCAGATTCTAATTCACTAGGTATAGCGTAGGGCCTGAGATTCTATTGCTTCAGCCAGCTCCCAGGTAATGCCAATGCTGCTGGTCCAAATCCTCTTTAAGTAGTAGGGTTTTAAAGAGAAATGGGAGGATTTCTACATTGTCATGCGGACTTCAACACTACATTGTTAAAGATAATAAGCATGTTAGACAATCTTAACAAGGAGGTGCTACTTTATTGCTGGATTTGGGAGGCCCCAAGGATCTGCATTCTGGAGGAACTAATTTCTGGGGTCACACCATGAGTATGAGCATAAATGGGAACAGGCCCAGTAAATATGTAACCATCCCATATGGTCTTTTCTATAAGAATATACAGATTTGCAGACTGTTTAGCACAAATCTTCCAGAAATCACTACTTCTCTTAAAAGAACTGAAGTCTCTGGCAGTGGACAAGAGGAAAGAAGGCTGAGAACTAATACAGCAATTCCAAAATTGTCGGATTGGTCCAGGTCCAGCCTCCAATCAAAAGCATGCAGTGTAGATACATCATATGAACACGCAACTTAGGGGAATTCAACTATCTTCACTTGGGGAGAGAGGAATCAAGAGAATGTAGCATTAACTAGTGAGTTCAATTCAGTTTGAGCTCTACTCAAGAAGCACATGCCCCAGAGGAACTGTGAGGTGGGAGAACTAATCCCACAGTTTGAAATTTCACTGTATGGAGCTAAGGATAGATGTTGTTCATACAATATGGCTTCTAACCACAAGCAACTTCTTCATGAGGGCTTAACTGAAGAAAGGGGTGATCACAGATAACTGACTCTAAGTGATTTATTTTTGTCTTAAATGACGACTTTACAATTTAACTCCCCATGCAAGATATGACCTCATAGCACTACAGTTAATAAATCCCTGGGAGTCACTGTGTGTGCATTATGACAGACGACAGACCTGATTTGCAACTACTGATGTACTCTCTAGCACCAGACTTCAGCTTCTGGGCTGAGGGGGACAATATACAGTGCATCCCCAAGATCTACATCTGCAGATGCAACCAACTGAGGATCAAAAACAATCAGGGGGCTTCCCTGGTGGTGCAGTGGTTGCGAGTCCGCCTGCCGATTCAGGGGACGCGGGTTCGTGCCCTGGTCCGGGAAGATCCCACATGCCACGGAGCGGCTGGGCCCGTGAGCCATGGCCGCTGAGCCTGCGCGTCTGGAGCCTGTGCTCCGCAACGGGAGAGGCCACAACAGTGAGAAGCCCACGTACCGGGGGCGGGGGGGGGGGGGGGGGGGGAGAACCATTCAGTAAGGAAAAAAATCCAAAAAGTTCCCAAAAGCAAAGCTTGAATTTGCTGCAAGCATTTACACTGTATTGGGTATTATTAGCAATCTAGACATAAAAGTATATGTGCGTAGGTTATATGCAAATACTACGCCACATTATATAAAGGACTTGAGCATCCTTGGATTTTGGTATTGGGGCGGGGCAGGGGGGAGTCGACGGTGTGAAAAATCTAAAAGTACTGGAGGTACCCTGGCCTTGATCAGTTTTTTCAGGGAGCAGTCTCAACAACATGCCTCCTCTCTAGCCCTATGAAACGTGGGAGCAGAAGGTGAGACCAGTTTTTCCTCTAACCTCTCATGGCAGTGATCTTAGCCTTGGATATTAAAGCCTGAGGGGGTATTCTGATTTCACCAACTATTAGCAGCACAAAAAAGTATGTGGAACAATTTCATATAACCCTTTGGTAGAATGACACCAAAGTTATAATGAAATCAAATTAAATTGAAAGTTACGAGTAAAACTGAATGAAATAAGAAACAAAAAGATTTTCAACAGGAACATATAGCCAGTTGGCTATCCCTCATAACTTGAGGGTAGGCTGCCTGTTGAATTGAAAATAACGATTGTACAATAATCAAAGTTCCCACCAAAATATATGCCTAACTGGCCCCTCCTAAGCTCAAACCATGCAATATATTTAGCAATATGTTTTATTTCAGCCCAGAAAAATCCTTGTTCAAATCTCTGATCAATTTAACAGTTTTATCTTAGCTATGATTCTAACCCCTCAATAGTTTTGCTTTTATATCTTTAAATTGTTTAAATATGACTTTTTAAAAACACAATTAAATTGACCTCTACTTTATTGAGACACACTTTAATAGCAACACTAGGTAAAGCAAACTAAATGAAGAACATGAATATCTACAGGAGACAGTATTGTGGGGGTTCATTACGGATGTGCAAAATGATACTCTTGGTCAATATTTTTAAAAAAACATAGCAGAGACTAATCTTGGACATAATTCTCTCATAAAACTAGTAAGGGAAGATAATCTTTTTTACCTTTTCAAAAAACCTTAAAAATGGGCATAAATCTCTTTCTTACTCTTTTTAAACATGACAATAACTTTAAAGAACATTGAAAAATGGTTCATGGTGTAACATTAAGGAAAGTAGTAAGATGTAAATTATGAGTGTATGTGCGAGTTATGATCTCAATTCTTTAAAAATGCATGCACACAATAAGATACTACTATCTTCACACCCATTAGAATGGCGAGAATTAAAAACAAAAACAAAAAAACAGAAAACAACAAGTGTTGGTGTGGATGTGGAGAAATTGGACCCTTACGCATTGCTGGTGAAAATGTAAAATAGTGCCACCACTTCAAAAAATTACTATTTGATCCAGTAATTCCATTTCTGGGTATATACCCAAAAGAACTGAAACCAGGGACTTGAATAGATATTTGTATACTCATGTTCACAGCAGCATTATTCACGACAGCCAAAATGCCCATGTGCAGGTTAATGGATAAACAAAATGTGGTACATACTTAGAGTGGAATATTACTCAGCTTTAAAAATGAAATTCTGATACATGCTATAATATGGATGAATCTTAAAGACAGTGAAACAGCCAGTTACAAGAAGAAAAAACTGTATGACTACTTATATGAGGTACCTAGAATACATACATAGAAACAAAGTAAAACGGTGGTTACCAGGGGCTGGGGAAAACAGGAGGTTTTTAATGGCTACATAATTTCAGTATGGGATGACAAAAAAGTTCCGTAGTTAGCGGTGATGATTGTACAATAATGTAAATGCACTTGATGTCACTTAAAAATGATTAAAATGGTAAATTTTATGTTATATATATTCAACATTAAAAGAACTTTAATACATGCATACATACATATATGTGTGCATATATGTGTATGAAGGGAATAAATACACCTAAATTATTAGTGGTTATATATGGGTGGCAGAATTACAGATAATTTTAATTTTATTCTCTATACTATTTGAGGTCTTTCAAAATCCTACAATAAAAAATTAATAAAAATCAAGGGAACATTAACTTAAAAACTGAATATGGCATGTCACTGGATTCTGGAGACCCTTATCCACCTTAGTGTAGTGATTAGTCCTCCACATGGTCTTTAGGGAAGGAAGAGAGAAGCGCTTGGTCTCACACACAGAAGTGGAGTTGCTACCATCTTTACTTCAATCTCACTTCTCACTGGGAACCTTCTCAAGGTGTCCTTGCATAACGGTAGGATCTAGGCACTGGCTAAGATACTTTCAGTGGATTCACAGAAAAATATTAGTGCCAATGGTATGGAGACTTTTGGCTAAAAGATAATTTGAGACGGAGAGAATACAGCATCCTTGTTAATCATATACCTCCTCCTTCCCCGTTAGCCTCACACGTCACATTTTAAAAAAGGCATCACAAAATTAAAAATTTAAATTTAGAAAGAATGAATCCTTAAGGTCATTTTCCAATGACATGAGATAAAACAGATTTATCCAAAGAAAAATAAGGAAGGCTATCATGCTCCTTTCCTTTGTTTAAAGGGTTAAAAACCAGGTACTTATAGTTTGACTACGGAGTGTTTATGAAAATTAAAAAAAAAATTTTCTTTTCAGCACACTGTTTCACGAAAATATGCAATATTATGCCCCTTCAAGACTCTTGTATGTGAAGGAGCACAAGACTATATATATATATATATATATATAGACCCAAATTAAATTTTCCATTGTTTAACGAAATCAATACTGTTTACTCAAAAACAGCTTCATGAGAGCTTGTCATTTTATCAGAAAATTTTTCTAAGTAAACTTCTTGGGCCTTCACATTTGAAAGTGCTCTTCCTTAGTAACTAGTATACATTAAACCAGGGACCAAAAAAAAAAGGTGGGGGGATACCAGCAGTATCTTACTTATCCTGGACAGTAGAGCTAGGAAAACTTCCTGCTTTTTGTGCTGCCACCACTGAAACATGTTGCACTATACTAACTTAGGCTGTTAGCACTTTATACATGGAACTTGGAGACAGCCTCTTTTCCTTGCCTCTGATTCTGCCATGCTCACAATCTGTTTTGCAGAACCAGCTCTGGATTAACCTCCCTAAAGTACCACTTTGACCATGCCTCTCAGTAGTTCAAACTCCTCCACTAGAATTTTTCTTCTTACTGTATGAAGTGTAAATTTCTTGCCCTGACATTTAATGTTTTCCAAAATTTGGCCCCAATACAAATTTTATGTTCCAACTTACAACAAAGCTATGTGCTGTTCACTAGAAATGTACTGTACTTTTCTGCCTTCCTACCTGTGCCTAGAATAATTCTGATTATAGACTGAACAGATTCTCATTAAGAATTTACTGAATGAATGTTTTGATGATTGCAACATGAGTTTCTCTGAGCAGTGGGCACATAATTTTTTGTTTCACTAATAGTTACAGGGCTTGAAAATCCTACTGTCTATCAAGAAGAATCCACCGGATAAGAGGAATTTCCAAGTCCCGTAGAAAACCATGATATAATAATCTAAGACATATTAGGACAAAGATAAAACTTTTAGTCACAGTTATCTGTATAACCTAAGCAAACTTTTTAGGAAATCAAAAAATAAAAATAAGGTAAAGCTCTAACTGTTAATTAAAATACAGGGACTACTAACATGCAAGAGGTAACAAAGCAGCTAGCTTAGTGCATGCTGAGTATTGAAAAATGTATGGCTTCATCTTCCTATTAGTTACTCTGCTTCTCAGCCAGGTTAGAACACTGTTACTTTGTACATAAGCAAAGACTTTATTATATGGCCAAATGCCCTTTAGCTTAAGGAGGAAAAAAATACCCATGCAAATATCTAACTTAGATGATGAAGTAACAAATGCTTAAAATAGTGATGCTAAATGTTTCTGTAATTCCAACACTGATAGCTATTTCTACCCCTTTCATCAGGACTAGACTATCTGGTAAAGAATAATGAACATGGGCTCTGAAGACTGAGAGACTGGGGTATCTCAGTTGTATCTCAACTTGGAGACTATCACTGTGCAATCATGAAAACATTATACATAACCCTAGGAAACTCAAGCTTCCTCATGGCAATTTTTAAAAAAATAATTATTCCTATTTCTCATGGTTATGAGAAAAAAGAAAATATATGGCAGTGCTGGTACATGTCCAATGTATGTTCAATAAATGATAATTCACTTTCCTACTTCACTGTACCACTTTCTTATGTGGGGATTTACTTGAATCCATCTTTCACTCAAGCTATTACCCAACTATTCAGAATATATACTGCTTTCACTCATCCAGGTTTTAAAAGGTAATTTTTTGAACTCTACAATTGAATTAACACTCCTCTCTAAATATCAACCTATTGAAATATCTGTATTGAAAATTATACAAATTTTATTTGTGCAGTAAAGGCTGATACATGTTGTGTGTATGATTTTTGGTACTTTGGACTTTAATATTATATATCAAAGAAAAGAGAAGGAGATATGTGTATAATTCTGGATCCATAAGACTTCCAAGAAAAAAAATACTTCCTCAATAAATCCTATTATATGTTCAGTGTTTTCAGTTATTAAAGCTACTACTTAGCAGATAAAAAGAGAACAACATATACTGGACTTCCAGGAATAACTTCAGTATTAGAAAGCAAGACTCACTCCTGTTTTGCCCCTCTAGTTTAAAACCATCAATTATAATCTGAAAAGGAAACTATTTTCAAATACCCTTAGTAACAAGTATACATTAAAGCAGGGACCAAAAAAAAAAGGAACAGAGCTCTAATTTTGAGCGATGTGTTATCACAGCTAACTTTGCAGTCACTGTCCCCAAATGCTCTCAATGTACTAATGCATTCAATCTCTTCATAAGCTTATCAGTACATACTATTATTATTATGAGGAAACTGAGGCTTAAAGTTAAGTAACTTACTCAAGGTCACATAACTAGAAAGGAGTGAAGCTGTCATACAAACACAGGAAGTCTGATTCCAAAGTCTGAATTCTTTACTATGTTAGTGGTTCTTGCCCTGATTCACTGATCTCTTTTTGTAATACTTCTGAGGTCCCTTTTACAATCCTAACATGAAAATCAGATAATATTACCTACTTATAAAAAATTAATAGAATGCTTTAATTGTAACATGAAAGATAAAAAGAATTTATAAAATATGTGTTTACTATAAAAATAATTTTAAATTATGATTTTAATTAGAAAATTTCAGGCAGAACTATACTGCCAACAACAACAAAAATGCCTAGAAATTTCCAAAATGTTTGTGAGGGTAGAATTGTCCTAATGGAGAGAATCCCTGCACTACTGTATACTTTCTGCTGTCTTAGAGATTCTGTCACAGTTGCATTCTTTCACTTTTTTCCTTTCAATACACATGTCGAGATCCTTGCTCACCTTTACAAACAAACATAATTACAAAATTTGTACAGCCTCATTTCTTAAAATCTGAAAATTCAGGAAGAACACAGAGCATCGTTTTACTCTGGCAAAGAAATTAGTGTCAATTAAATCTAGTTCCAACCCCCACTTATCTGGCCAACTAATTTCTTACCGCTTATTTTAAATTCAATGGCAGATTATATGCTCTTACCCTGTTAAAGCTCTAAAGCTTTCCTCATTTAGCAACTAAAGTTCATTATGGGAAAATCACACTTTTAGAAATAGTTTTAGAATTTGTTATACAATTAAATCAATACCTCACATTGCCCAGTTTACAGTTAGAAATAATTCCCCTCCATCCACCCACGTGATCACGAAAAAATGAAAGACGGAGCCAAACCAAGTCCCTTTCAAGCGCAGACCTGTTCTCTGGGATGCAGGCAGCTCGCCGGCAGCAGGCAGTGTACCTGTTGCTCCAGGAGCCAGCGCATAAGCTGAAGATGACGGTGGAGCTCCTGGTCCGCCATGCTGGAAGGATGCTCCAGAGGAAGGAGGAGGAGGGAAAGAGGCAGCGGAGCTGGAGGTAGGTGGAGAGGCCTGGTGCTGTGCTGTGTATAGTTGAGACTGCCCAGAATAGGAAGAAGCAGAAGATATGTACGGGGTGTTAGGGTAAGCGTTTGAAGCAGAAGGAGCAACAGGTTGCTGAGGTCGATACACTGCTGACCCCCCTGTTCCGAAGGAATACTGCTGGGCTGGTTGATAAGCTACACCAAGGAGAAGAAACAGAAATTTTAATTAGTTACTAATTTATTCAGACAGCAACAGAAACCCAAAGTTATCTCATTCTATGGAAATTATTTTCAATTCTTCTAATAATAAGCTACAACCAAACATTACCCACTTAAAACAGGTTATGCTTTTGATAGTCTGGATGCCCTAACTATACCAAAAGTCACTGGACCCAGTCTTTGAACCCTGACATCTCCAGACTGCTGCTGGCTATGAAAATCTTTGAGTCATCAGACCCAAGAACCAGAAGACTGACCCTTTTCTGAGACATCCTGTTCCTGTGAAGACTGCAGTGACACCTACTAGCCATCAGATGGAGCCATGCAGGAATTACACATCCAAAGCAGTCCCCTCTACAGTAAAAGTTAAGGGAGCTTGGTGGCAGCTCAAGACCTCTTCCACCATAACAACTGTAGGGTGAGCACTATTGTTATGAATCAGATACCTTCTCCAACATCTAGTAAAATCATCAGCTACTCAAATTCTGGGTTTGAGCACAGTTCCAGATTAATAAGCAACTCTGTATGATCCCTGACAACACAATTATTATATTTCTTACACTGTACAAAGTTGGTTAATAAGCAATCAGACAGCCAACTAATGTTTTAATGCAAAGACCTGAACCCAGATACCATTACCTTTTGTGTGACCATGGGTAGAATATGAACCTCTGCAGAGGGAATCTAACAGAACTGTGCTCATCCTACTCTGAAGACAGCACTTTCACGCTGAGTACTGAGTGAAAAGCTGTATCAAATTTGTACTCATGTTTAGTAAGAACACACATCTTAGGAGCACAGAACACGCTCGTTAAGATTAGATCTTGCTAGGTAACATCCTCGTGTTTTATAGTAGTTGTTCAGTCATATAACTGTCCACTCTGAGGTTTGCATTTTTGCTTATTTTAAATTTTAAAATAGAGGTGATGTTTTACTTTGCAAGTGTAGTTTCTTAAAAAAAATGAAAGCCAATAGGGGAAAGGTCATTATTATACATTTGTCAAAATTCACAGAGTGTCTGACACCAAGAGGGAACCCTAAGATAAACTACTCCGAGCGAAAATGCTGAGTCAGTGTAGGCTCACTGACTGTAACAAACAGACCACCGTGGTGCACGATGTCTGTGGTGGGGAGGCTGTGCACGGAGGCGGGAGGTATACCGAGACTTCCTGTACTTTCCACTCAACTTTGCTGTGAGCCTAAAACTGCTCTAAAAAATAGTCTGTTTCCTAAAAAAATTAAATAAATGGAAGACGACAACAAATGCCCCTTGGAACCAATTTTCCAAAAATGGTTTGCATCATCTTGCCTAAAGGAAAAGAATATGTACTAAATAATTTCTAAAATTCTATTTTTTTATACCAAAATCATGGGACAATTGACTCGCTTTAACAGGCTCAGGAATAAGAGCCAACTGTTCTGAATGGACTGACACAGGAGCTGTTTCCTAGCATGTTGATTCAGGATGCCTCCCAGGGAAACCATGCTTTGCTATAGCAAGGACTCAAGTCCTACACAGAATGGTTCTTTCTTTACTTGTTAAAACTGATTTGATCATGGCTTTGGAGCTTCAAAGTAAACAGTTACTACACTAGATAAGACAAGACATGCTGCTGTGACAGGACTTCAGGGTCACACTACTTACGCTGTGGCTGTGGATAAGGTGGTACCTGGCTGTGCATATGACCGGGAGATGTGGGAAGCTGAGCTGTGGCAACATTTGGATTAACATTCCCATGCATTATGAAGCCTGGAGGTGGAGGATTTTCTCCCTAGGAAATGAGAATATGGTAAAAAGGAGGATTACATTTGGAACCAAGAATCTTACCAGATGGATTTATAATCTTTGAAATGTAATTAAAAAAAAAAAAACTTTGTGTAAAAAAATTACATTTTGTGCATACTATCTTCTTCAAGACACATTTTCTGAGCAACACATTTTGTGTGATTTAAAGATTAGACAGGTCCAAAGTAATAATAACAATGAATGGCAAGAGATGCTAACAGCCTCATAAAATAGGATCTATGATATTTATAGTAAGTCACTAGGATTTTCCATCTCTACTGAAGTCCATCCACGACTAATGCTTTGAAAATATTAAGTATAAATGCTACAAGGAGATATTATCTTCTCTACGATGCTAAAAAAAAAAAGAAGAGGAGGAGGAGGAGGAAGAAGAAGAAGAAAGGAAAAAATATTCAGTGAAATCAGATTTAAACCATTGATAGAACCTTGGTTGATGTTTTTCTAGTTCAAGTCAATTTAGAACTGCAAAAGAAGAGGAGAGTGATAAGAAAATAAATTAATTGTGCTAAAAACTGCTTCTTGCATCCTAAAGGCACTAAAATGCAATAAGCAGATAGACAGATGGGGGGAGGGGAACTTAAGGGAGGTGGGTAGAGAATATATAACTATATATTTAGGTGAGCAGAATTCTGCTCAAAGAGGAATAATGAAGGATATACCTGTGTATCAGAGGGAGAGGCTGCAGGTGGATGGCTGGGAAGGGCGGTAGGAGTTTTGTTACTCCAGGTAGTGACAGTGGGGGCAATTCTAACCTGAATTGAACAAAGAAATACCAATCACAGAACATAAAACATGAAAATGTTAAAAGAAGAAAAAAAAAACCCAACAGGCATTAATAGCCAGATGCAAAGCAAAAAATAAGAACAGCAAGATAGCACACATTAGCCAGGCAATTGCTTTCAAGGTAGCTGGGATTCCAAAAGAAAAGAACACCTTTCATAACAGAACAGGGGAAGGGAGGTAGTAGAAAAATCAGTATGAAAACTAAATCAAAGCAGAAAGAACAATGCCGTTCAAGTGTCAAGAGTAAGTGGGAAAAGGTAAGTTCTGTAAGTAGGGAAGGAAAGAAGACATTCTGGAAAAAAAAAAAAAGGTAATTGAGTAAAAAAGTGATTTTTGAAGCACTAATTGTATTCATGCTACTATTAGATCCGTAAACATATTGCTATAAGCTCCCTTTTCCGGATTTCATTAGAGCCACAAAAATTATGTTAGTTCCATATGAGGCTTAGAATCATACAATCAGAGCATATTAAAGATCATCCAATCTAATCCCCACCCTTTACCATTGAGAAAACCAAGGCCCAGAGAAATGAAGGGGCTGGCTGAAGTCCATACAACTTGTTGATGATGGAGCTAGGACGGATTCTAGGTCTCCTGATTCCCAGGCCAGTGTTTGCTACACTACACCATGTTGCTTACCCTGGAGTCCAGAGGTTTTCAAAAAAAATGTTTTTAAGCCATCAGAATATTTTTTGTCAAGTAAATCTTTGTAGAAGAAACTCTATCATATAAACAATTAATAGCAAAGATGTGCTGTTGTAGTAGGAGGAGAACTCCTACTCAGTTGGCTTCCCTTTCAGAAATCCCTTTACTCCTGCCTATAAGCATGTCTTTAAAACCACAAGCCACTGTCCTCATTCAACATATCATAAGCTTTAATCAAGAAAAATCACTGTGTAATTTATGACTGAATTTGTTTTCCTTTTCTTAAAGTATGAGACTGCTAAGTCACAGTATAATAAAAGTCTTTCAAGGTTTTTACATTTTCCCAGAAAGATAGATTAAACCCAAGGACATAAGGAGTAAATATTCTCTTCTCCCAATGTAGAGAATGCCTTACTTCAGTGCTCTGACACAGTGAGGTCAAGCTCAAGGTGCTTAGTTTAGGAGTTCCAATCCTGTTAACCATTAACTAGCCATGCTGACAAATTCAAGCTCTGTCTTAAAACTCTGGTTAGTCGCTAGACTTCTCCACCTCTCAGTTTCCCAGCCATCACCTGATTTGCCCTATCCATGTCATACACTTCCTAAGTCTAGCAACAAGAGTGGGGAATTTAGTTTTGTTTACCAATATACCCTCAACAGGGAGAATAAAGACAGGCCCTTAAATTCATATTTGTCAAATGAACCAAAAAATAAAACAGAGAGTAGTACAGTTATAATTATATTCAAATGTAATCTATACTGATTAAGTAGCAATCAAAAGCATAATAGACAAAAGAGCACGAATTTTTTTTAATTTAGTTTTTCATGGTTTTATGATTACTTTTGCTACAAAATGTAAAAATGACCCCATCAATTCTATCAGCAATTTGTTCTATTTTAAAATGGGCAGAGGGACTTCCCTGGTGGTGCAGTGGTTGGGAACCCGCCTGCCAGTGCAGGGGACACGGGTTCAAGCCCTGGTCCAGAAGGATCCCGTGTGCCGCGGAGCGGCTGAGCCTGGGTGCCACGGCTGCTGAGCCTGCGTGCCTGGAGCTCCTGCTCCGCGTTGGGAGAGGCCACCACAGTGAGAAGCCCAGGCACCACAGCGAGGAATGGCCCCCGCTCACCACAGCTGGAGAGAGCCTGCACGCAGCAGCAAAGACCCAACGCAGCCAAAAATAAATGAATGAATAAATAAATAAATAAATAAGAGAGACTGCCATCGAGGTGGTTTCATCTCAAAAATAAATAAATAAATAAAATGGGCAGAGTACCTACTAACTTTGTTATCGATCAAGACCATTTATTACTTACGAAAATATACTTTTTATTTAAGAACATGAAGGTTATCTGCTGGTCTGGAAATATAAGTTTCTACATGAAATAGTAAAAGACAATAAGAGGTCACATTTTATGCCACTAACCATTTGGCAATTTTAATTTAATAAATAAATTAGTTAATTAATAAAAATTATTTAATCATCTTTACATTCCCCATGACCTACAACTTCATATACCTTTGGTCACTCACTTTTCTCTAATATAAAGTTGTCCAAAAAAATGTTTGTATTCTGGATACTCTTTACTGTGCTGATACAGAAGACATAGTAAAACCACACTAATGACTCAGAAAATAATACTTAAAAAGAGACTATTTTCTAAAAACGTTTAAAAAAATTGACCAAATTACCCACAAAATTGTTCCCACTACTTTACTCACAGTTTGTTAGATGAATCAAATTGTAAAAATTTCAAGAACAGATGTACATGTGTAATTTAAGTTTGAGTGATGGAGAAATAAGAAGAAATCTCCCCAGAGAGCTTAAATTAATTTTACCTAGTTTGTAAATTATTTGACTAGATCAAAGGGATAATTTTTAAAAACATCATAAGTGCTATTTTCAAGATCAGAAAAACTATAACCATTAAAGTAATACATTGTCTAGTTTTATCACTGGTCTCTTACTCAAGAAACTAAAACCACCAATTTGAAATATATAAATGTTCCTACTTAATCTGGACCATATCACTCACATGGGGATAATATTGTTGAGCTGGAACTCTTGGCATCTGTGTGTGGCCAGCAACTGGTCCAGGCCTGCCCTTGGGCAGCTGCTGCCTCTCATAAGGAATTTTAGGTGACTCCTGTTGTCCTGCTGGATTTCCTTGTGCTCTACAAAGTCTGTCACGAAGCTGCACAATATTTGGCTATAAGAAGCAATGGAAGAAAGCAAAGCAAATTGTTAAGAGTTCACCCAACTATATATGACAGCATGTTGATCTTCTTAAAGTAAGCTTGATCATTCATATGATTTTTGTTCATATGCTGGATATTATGCAATAAACCCTGGCACATTAGGGTCTGACATCATGGTTTCTAATACTCAAGACTGACACCAAAGGTCCATTATATACAGTGTAACTTGTAATTTAACCGAGGCAGGGATTTGAATTATGCCTACCACATGGTAGTATGCAAGATCAATGTCACTTATCATCACTGCTCTTTTGCTGTTTCTCTTGTAGTTGAGTAATGCTCACAAATCACAAAAGCAGCTGAAAAAATACAACTTTGTTTCTCTGCAGGGAAAAAAGGCTCCAAAAGAGAATCAACTGCTAAAGATGGTGATGGAAGAAAATGGTGATCTATGAAAGACATGAAAATTAATAAAAAAAAGAGATGCTTGAAATAAAAGAGTTAAGATGTCAAACTCAGGGTAGCTCACACAGATCTATAATTATATAGATCTATAGTAAGTATGAGTTTACCACATACATGTTCTAGTTATTACCAAACAACAACAAAAAAGCAATGTGTTAAAATGTTTCAGCAAGAGTTCATTTAATATCTAGAAAAATTATACATTTCTATAAATTCATTAAAGGTTTAAACACACCATTTAAATTTTGTAGGTATACTTAGGTAAACCTGCCTTTTATGGAGGGGAACTATATACTATAATGATATTACAAAGTCTCAGGAAATATTCCCCAGAAAACACTAAGGGTATACTGAGATATATAGGTGGAAGTAACGTCAAAATTACAAGTTTTGCATAAAGACTGTTCTTTAAAAGTCCAAAGAAAAGCATGAAGAATAATGTATAGAAAATGTATGTGATTATAAACAGTATTAAAAATAAAGAGTTTAATTCTCAGGCCAGAAGGTCTAAAGGTCTTAGAGTAAGTTAGTCTTAAGATAAAGGGTCTTATACTTCAATATAATAATAAGACCTTATTAAGTAAAAAATCCTATAAAACTATTATACCAAAGTCATTATAAAGATAAAGACTTTGTCTCTATTCTACTTAATATTCTCATTAACAATTCGGAAAGACATGAGCTGGATCCTACATATAAGTGTATACAAAACCAACTAGAGAGTCATACCTCCACAGTCCTGGAACACAGATAAAAGTATTTTTACTCAATGAAATTACTCAATGAAATTTACTGACAATTCCCTAGAACAGACAAAATACTGAAAACAATTAACTAAAAAATTTCGTCAAAAACAGAATAAAGTTTAGAACAAAAAGTACAGAAATAAGAAAAGCCTCCGAATTAAGCTCTAGCAGATACACAATGCAGAAATATCCTACTTGTGGAAAATCTTCCTCACTCCCCACCCCAGCTTCCACCCATGCTGCACTATTGGGTTTAGATTTCCCTCTTCTGTGCTCCCACTACCTCTATCATTGTCCTTATCACTTTGGAATCCCATGTATACTTGTTATCATTTTGAGTTTGGAAACTCCCTCAGGGAAAGGATCTTGGCAATCCTATTCATCACTACATATTCAGTCACTTATTGAATTGAAACAAGTATCATGAAAAAGCCCAAGTTTTACTGCACACCAAATAAGGACACTAAATTAGGAATATGATGTAGTTTTCTCTGCCTTGAATACTTGAATACACCTGAAATTACCCTTGAAGACGTGTCAATAATATTCACCTATTAGGTGACAGAAATTCAACTGCTCCAAATCATTCCACCTACTAGTACATTTATGTTTCATACTGAGTGCTATCTACTGAACTCACCTTACTCACATATTCAAAGAAGAAAAATGGCCAGTTCTAATTACCTGGTTGGTGTTATCAGGAAGAAAAGCCAGGGCTGCAGCAATACTGCCCTGGGCTGCCAACAAATTGGCATACTGACTCATCTTCTCAGCCAAAAGAACTCCTACAGTATTAGTGTCCATGGCTTGGGTGAGTTGTACAGCTTTTCGCAGGATGACAACTTTCTCAATCAGATCCTAAATGAGAAAAAGAAAGGAGAGTGAAGGAGAAACAGACAATGATACCAAGATGTATACTGAGAGGAAGCAGGAAAAGAGAAGGAGTTACTAAGATTTCCAAAGCCTACCAAAAGTACGGTACCTATTATCACCAATATTAAGAAGGTCTGCAAGAGCTGACCACCATCTAGGTAACTGAAAAAGCGAGGAGGAAGGTCTCCTACTCATGGTTAAGGAATAGGTTACCATCTTCTCCCAAACATCCTTAAATTGCCAGAGACTTGTCTCCTGAGCTAAAACAGGCAAATATCCAAAGTGAAAGTGACAGGCTGATGTCTGAAGGCAGAAACAGGGTTACCAGAATATATAAGAGGAAATATTATACTATTATACTATGTATACTATAAAAATAGTACTACTAAGCCTCCAAACAGGCTTAGCATTTCAACCCGAAGTTTCTCATAATGCTCTTCAATACCTATTCTTTCAACACTAGAGAGCTATGCTTCAGGTATAAAGTACAAGAGTATCCCATCTGCCCTTCATAAGTACACCAATCCAGAAGTGTGAAAACAAGTGTGTTTTCTCTCAGAAGCACTTAGAAGGAAAAACCTTGATTCCTACAAGACTTTTGGTTTCAATAGTGATCTTTAAAGCAACAACCATACTGAGAAAATCTCTCTGCAGAGGCAAAAAGAAACATTAGACTGAAATTTCTTGAGACTGCTGACTAACTGCTTAGGAATAAAAAAATCTAAATATATAGTTACTCAGAGCCAGAGAATAGTCCCCACATTTTTCACTTCCTCTCTTGCCCATGTATTTAGTGCTGCACGGGATCCCATTTACCTCTTACTTTCATTTTCCCCGAACCATGAAGACTGCCCATTGGTACTGGGGACCCCTCCCATTCCTTACCTCACACCGTTTCTTTGCCCAAGGCACACAGGATCACTGGAGGCAGAGAAAGGAGCAGGAGGAAAAGAGGTAAACTCTATGGCTGTTTTCATGCTCTTGCCACCTACTTCCCTCAGTAACTACCATATCACAACTTGGTTCTCACAAACAGTTGCATTCCCATTTTACCATCCCATCATCTCAAACTCTGCCTCTCCAAACATAGCAATAAATACACATAATTATCCAGCAAAAGAGATTCTAAAACATAATTAAGTAGGGTGAAAGCAATGAACTTCTGGAACAAATCAATCTCTAGAATATAAATAGGGTGAAAGACAGTACTAGAAAGGAAGCACCTTTTGTTTCAAAGATACTAACCTGAAGGGACAAAGGATTGCTTCCATCTTGAGCTTTAGTCCAACATGCAACTAGTTTCTCTACATTCCCTGCACAAATATAGCAGAGACATGCCTGAGTCTGCAGGAGGCTATCACCTTCACTTTCAAGCCTGGTTCCCAAAAGATCTATAGATCAAGAGGAAAACAAATGAGATTATATACAAGGCAATCTGTATATGAGGTCATGAGCAGCCCAATAATATTTTCAGAGGTATGGATCAAACTTCATAACCAATGAGTAGCAGGCAGAAATAAAATCACTGTCATGTAAATGTTCAGTAAATATTTATTTGTTAAATGAGTGGAAAATGAGTGACAAATTTTATATAATAAACAATTTCACAAGATTCTATACCTAGCTGCAGAATGGGTTTATATTTATTATATTAGAAAAAAATTAAAAGTGGGAAAAATATTTGAACAGAAAAATCCTAATGAACATTTAACTGCATTTCATCATGTCTGGTGCTTTTGTAAGCAGTGGACTAAAATATGGCACATTTGGAATAAACATCAATGATAGCTAGACTACTCTAAATTATTTATGATAGAAAGTTAATATCTTGTAAGTTTTACATTCTCATAAAACTTTCAAGGTTGTTCATTTTTATACTAGCCGCCTAAAGCTTCTGTTCTTGTACATAATGAATACTATTCCTTAGTCATCAGTTCAGTCATGGCCTTTAATGGTAATTTCTACTCAAATGTTATAATTATTAATTTTATCAAGCTAACATTTATTAAGTGAGAGCTGATTATGTGCCATTTTACATATGATAAGACTTAGAAATTAATTTTTCCTACGTCATATAGCTAGTTAGTGGCAGAAGCAAGAGTCTCAGTTTGGTCTGTCTGAAACCAATATCATTAAATAATATTATTTTAAAAAATGACTAGTAGGTATGGAGAAGCAACGCAGTTAATAATAACTGAGAAAAGCATTCAAATGAGAGCTTCGTTTTCTTATCTGTTATTAGTAGGTTTACAAAAATTTCTAAATAAAATCTGCCATTAATTTTATTTACAATATACCACGCCATATACATAATATAAATATAAAGCTCATTTTCTTACCACAAAGGGCAGAAAATTCATCTGGCTTAGCATAAGTCAATACTGCAGCTAAAGCCTCTCTCCAATTTTTAAGATCACAAGACTCGACAATCTCTTTCCAGTTCTTCATCACTACTGCAGTAATTAGCTTAGGAAAGGAAAACAAAAGGAGAATTAAAAGCTTTTGGTATATTGATAAAAATTAACTCTGGCTAATCAATCAATCTTTCAAAACTACTACTCACAGTATTTCATGAAAAATAAAGTAGCAGCAAAGCGAAGTATATCCTTAAACCAACTGACATAAAAGATATTTTCCTCAACAACAACAAAATCACACTAACATGTTTTATAAAATGCTGAGAAGGAGAACTATAGGGTGTTACCAAAACATTTAACAGGAGGACATGCCTTTTAGTCTGATGGATCAGGAAAAGCTTTCTGAGCATATAGACATTTAAGATATGAAGTCAGAATTAATTTCATCGAGAAGGAAAAAACACTGCTGACCAATGGAACACTAAGGGCAAAGTCCTGGGAGAGAAAGGCACATGGAGTGTGTAAGGAACTGAAAGGCAGCCAGTGTGGCTAAAAGATAACAGGGGAGGGAGTGACACAAGACAAGGCTGGGGACACCGACAGCAACCAAAGCTGCTGGGACTGAACACTGGGACAACTTTCATGGAAAGAAATTTAATATCATCAAGCAGGGGCTTAAAAATGTACAGACCCTCTGCACCAGAAATTCCATTCCTAGGACTACAGCCTCATTAAACAATTAGAAATTCACACAAATCTTTAGGCACAACAAAGATGTTTACTGCTATCTCAACTACATTAGGAAAATATTAGAAACTACCTAAACATCCCCAAATAAGAGAAATAATAACTCCCTACTATAGAATATTATAGAGCAATTTAAAAATTTTTGTAAGAATCTTTAAATGTTACAGGAAAATGATTACAATGTAAGTGACAATATTTATACATAAAACCACACACATATATACCTGTATAATTGATTGTTTTTAAAAATTCTACAAATACATAGAAAGAGATACAAAAGGATATGTACCAATCTGATGGAAGAATTAGGGGGTATTAAAATTATTATCTTTAACATTTTCTATGTTCTAACTTTTCTACAATAAAAATATTTCATTTAAAATATTATATATGTAAACAACAAAAACTGGGATAATCATGCCAAGCTATCAACAATGACTATTTCTGGGTCAAGGAATTATGGATGGGTTTTTTGTTCTTTACTGTTATCTGAATCTCAATTATCTATAATAAGAGTGCTTTGCTTTTATAAACAAATGCTGCTGTTTGTTTATTTTTAAAATAACATACCCTGGTAATTTTGCTTTGGGATTTTGCAAAGTACTTTTTCTGGGTTCGAGCCAAGAGTTCTTGTCCACCTGCTATGGCCAATATAATGGCATCAGCCATGCGGTTATCATGTAAACAAAGGTCAACAGCACTCTCAAAGTTACCCGTCAGCAAAGCCTGAGTAATTAAACCATCAATATCTGCAATAAAGAAATAACACACCCAAGTTAAAGTTTTTTGTTACAAGAAAAAAACACTACACCTATGAATTTTTACATACACGCACAATGGAGAACACAATGCTGATTTCTGAATATTACTGGTGGATTAATTTCTAACACAAACTGTTGATACCTATGGAAATATACTGAGATACATATAAGTAAAATCAGGTAAAATAACATATTTTCCAGATTGCCTAAAATGTAATAATAAAGATCATTTACAGTTTCTATCACATAGGTTTCAGATCATACCATCATTTTTAAGGTAGTGATTACATGTACTAAATGATAACTGAGTTCTTTTCAACCCTCTACCACCTGTGACAAAATGTTTCTAACTTAAACTCAGGGACTATTTGCTTTCAAATGGTTAAAAGAAATTAGAAATCAAAACCAACAGATTCTTACCCCCACTGATGGAGATGTTAAATGTTCCTCCAGCTGATGGTAGAAATTCAGATTCTTGTTTTTCCTCTTTAATGCGCTAAGGAGATGAAAAGGGCAGCAATTTAGCCAGATGAAACTGGAATAAATTACCAGCAAAACAAAATTTAAATATGATTATTCACTTACTGACTAGATGACATGCCAAGTTATCCCAGAAAATTTCTCAGATCCAAGTTTAAACTAAGAACTATGATTTCCTTAAGTATTAACTCTCATTATACAATCATAAATAAAATCCAAAGTCCTCAGAAATAACGTTAAACAAACTTAAGTGTACATATCCATATTGGGAGCTCAGAAGATACTGAAGCTGAAGAATTTTTGTTTTCTTAGATACCTCAACTAACAGTAGCTTGAAACACACAAAATGTTTTATTTATTTATTTTTAAATATTTATTTATTTATTTGGCTGCACCAGGTCTTAGTTGCGGCTCACAGGATCTTCATTACTGCGTTAGGGATCTTTAGTTGAGGCATGCGAACTCTTAGTTGCAGCATGTGGGATCTAGTTCCCTGACCAGAGATTGAACCCAGGCCCCCTGCATTGGGAGCACAAAGTCTTAGCCACTTCCCACTTGTGGGAAGTCCTACAAGATGTTTTAAATTATACTATATTTAGATCTTTTTTTACATTTTTCTAATTTAGATCTTAAAACAACCTTGTTTTAAGGTTTCAACACATCTTGTTTCAACACATCTAAAAATTCTGTCTAATAGGTATAGTTATAAGAGTCTTTCGGTTTTAACTGACTCAGTCGTGAAAAAAAGAAAACCACCTGGCGTCCTTATATAAATGCAATATAAACAGATTATTTATAAATATACTAAAATTCAATTAGAGATTTTGCGTTCTTTTAAATTAGTCACACCTGGAACAGCAGGTTGGTCTGGTAAAAATATATACAGTTCTGTTACAGATTTCTGAAACTACTTGTAAGACTGAGTAAAAATAAATTCAATATTTTCTTTCTTTAGAAGAAAAGAAATATAATGGAAGCATACTGCTGGCAAATACTTTAAATGCTTTCTCTTCTATGCATAAAAATTCAAAAGACGACAAAAAATAAAATGTGTCAGAGATTATAGAGAAATTAAAAGAAAAAACACATCTGTCTTACATGAGATAAAATATCTATCTTCTGTGCTCGTGTTACCTATACATCTCAATGTTAGTGCCTAGAATTCAAAGTCAGGAGCATTTTTGAATTGGATAATTTTAGTGTAGAGCACAGTAGAGCATCATCTGTTAATAATGCTTAATTAGTTAATACTATTACAGGAGAATAACTATAACCTTAATTCTCTCCCCAACAAAAGAGAAGCATTTTAGAATTTAAAAACTGAAATTAAAAAATTGTAAAACTGGGCTTCCTTGGTGGCGCAGTGGTTGAGAGTCTGCCTGCCGATGCAGGGGACACGGGTTCGTGCCCCGGTCCGGGAAGGTCCCACATGCTGCGGAGTGGCTGGACCCGTGAGCCATGGTCACTGAGCCTACGCGTCCGGAGCCTGTGCTCCGCAACAGGAGAGGCCACAAAAGTGAGAGGCCCACGTACCGCAAAAAAAAAAAAAAAAAAAAAAAAAAAAAATTGTAAAACTTGTTATTCATACTGAGGAATAAATCAGATACTGATCTGATTATATTCACTAACAAACTTATCAAAAAAATCTTTTAACAATTTTTCAAATTTGCTTTCAAAAAGCAACTAATAAACTTTTATATATGGACTTCTGAAATATACATAAAGTGAAAAAATGCACAACTTATTATGTGCTGGTTATCTTTAGTGTGTAAGCTACTATGTTTTATTTTACATAATAATAGCATCATCAAGATAAAGGGGAAGATATTACCACCTTAAACAACATTTTTTCAAATATTCTGAAAGCACACATTGATGACTACTGTTTTGTTAAATATATATTTACCTATTAATTCACGAGTGTATTTACAAATGGCCCTCTCTTTGATAATACATAGTTAGTCCAGTTGTATATAAATGAAAGTACGTTTCTTTAATGTATCCTACAATTCTATGTATTCCCAAAATTAGTTCAAATTTTCAGCAAGATTTTACCCATATCCTGTATTCCTGAGTTAAATAAATGTTAGAAGGTCCACTTCTAAGGAAAGTATTTTTTAATAATCATCTTGTAATAGTCTGTTTACTGAGGAATTATAACTTAGTAAAAGGTTGTAAGAAACTTTATATAATCAGAATATCCCCATATCACAAAGAACAATGAAAAAGTCAAATATGAGATGAGAAACAAGAACTTGTTGATTAATTTTCTAAGATGAAATATAATTAGAAAGCAAGAAAAGTAAATTATAGAATTATATATTAGTGGCTTAAAAAAACTCAGAAAATTAAAAAGAAAAAAATTAATGATACAACTCTGTTTTCAAGGACTCTTTTTACCTAGTTATAAAAATTGTCACTACAACTCAGGATGCATTTATAGTGAATCAGGATGATCAGATTATTTAGTGAAATATTCTTTACTTGGACTCAAAGTTCAAGATTAATTCAGAAGCTTATGCCACTGATAGTGAGTTGTAAATATTAATGTGTCAAGAAAAAACATTACCTTTACATGCAATGCAATGTGGATTTCTGAATAAAGTATCTTTTCAATTTGACATCTTGATATGCATCTGACCAAACTAAGTCAATCTCACATCAGCTGTTAATTTTAAACCATATAATCCAGAAGCTAGGTCAGAGAACTAAAAATTTTAGAGATGATACTTCTATCAAATTAGTAAACAGACTTCTACCTTAAGCATCTCTAAGAAAACTCCAGCTTTATTTTGGAACAAGTAGTCAAGAAAATTTTCCATATTTCAATGTGAGATGAACAAATATCACATATTTTCCCAATGTACTTAAAAATGAGAAAAATAAGTACCTCTCCCAAGAGCTGCTCTTCAGCAGCAGGGCTCTCCTCCCCATCACTCTGTGCTACTTGGTCAGAGTCTTTAAGAGCCTTTGGTACACAAAATAATGACAGAGGAAAGTGAAGAATGTAGCATTAAAAGGTTATTAGTGAACAAGGAAGACAAAAGACCCAACCAACAACATTCAGAGCTAGTTTAATCATAAGAAGCAACACTAAGTAAATTTATTTGAGGAACAACATTAGAGGAAAAGCAGGGAGCCATTACTGCTAAGACCTAACACTTCTTTCCTGCCAAACGTCCCTCAGCAACAAAGAGCTTAACGTTAAGTATCTGAGCAGTCACTGATTTCATTTTACCTCTGTTGTGAAATTCAAACATAGGAATTTAGCTAGCTCTACTAGCTATAACTTATGCTATTTTAAAGAGAATTATTCATGTATTAAAATGCCTACAATAAGCATTTGTTTTTAAACTGTAAAGCAATAAAACAAATTTCCTAAATTATATTTTCTTCTTTATGACCTAAACCAAAATTTTAGAAGGTAGCTATTTTTAAAGGCCTTCTCTTACCACATCAGGTCCATCCACTTTGTTCAAGGCCGAAGCAATCTGAAATAAAAGACAACAACTCAGCTACCAAATGGAATTCTATTTCAAGGCATATAGCAAATGTTCACCTCTTACTCCATTGTCATTGGTAAAAATCCAAAATTCAGATCAGGGGTAGCATGTTTAAGAAAAGAATAAAATTTTTGCAGAACTGATTCTCAATGGTGCTAGTTTCAGTTACATGGATCTATTTTATTGCTCACACGTCATCTTACTCTGCTATTCAAATTGCAAAACTAACCTCAAAACAAGCATGTTTTCGTCTACTTTGTTTTAAATAAAATAACTATAATTTAAAAAAATATTTCTTCAGAGGCTTACTATGGAAAGAACTGTTACTAGATGTATTTTGACAATCAAATTTTATTTCCTCATTTTTTGCTAACAGGTTTGCAGTAAAACTTTCATATTAATCTCTTGCAAACCAAGTTATAGCATCAAGAAGTTTAGACTAATAATAAAGTTAAATATAAAAAATCTAAAGGAGTGAGGAAAGACACATGACCAGTAAGCAGCGGAGCTGTGATGTGAGCTCAGGTCTATCTGACATTAAAGGGGACTAATCTTCAATGTGCTCAGCACTGACTGCCCAGAGTGCACAGTATTCAACCTGTTCCGCATATGCGATAATTCTGCAATGCTATAGAAGACTTCAGTCATTTTCAAAGAATGACAAAGGGTTAATACAAATTATACAAAGAATTCTAAATATATCCTTCAAGGTTTCCAAAGTCAGAGTGTTTTAACTGCTGTTTATGTCAACATTGTGGAATAATTATTAAGCCGCTCTGAGAAGAAAACTATAAAACTGGAATATAACCTCCTTTTTTAAAAAGTAATCTTTTTTTTTTACATTAAAATGTTAAGCAAATCACTTGGACTTTTTGTTTATTCAGGTTTAGTAGAATAAAACACCCTTGTTCCAAAATATTTACTAGTTACTTGTGAGCTGGACCAACTTAATAAACAGTTTGGGAATTGTGGGCTGAAGGCATAAACAGCGGGGGTGCAAAACAGTACCCTCTTTTTCATCACTTAAGCTGTAGTGAATGCAGGGTGATCTCTTAAGTTTCCCCCCTCTCTTTCCTCCAGGGCCGCTGGCTACACCTCCTCTTAAAAAACTAAATGTCACTGCAGTGTTTGAGGTTCATAGCCTCTTTTCTTTCAAGGCCCAATTCTCCCTGACACAGCTCTTTAAATCCAGTTTGAATTAAAGGTGGTTCTAGCAGCTTCTAAATTCAGGTACAATGAGGAGTTTCACCTTTAACAACGTGTATGAAAAACTTTGGCAACCAAGCATAAATTCTTATTAAATGTTTACTGAATGATTTGAAACAATCTGTGTTGAACTTTTTAAAAAATAAAAACACCTCTGCTACATAAATATTTTATTTGTGTAAGCACAGCCTTTAAACTTTTCCAAAAGTTTACCTTCTTTCCTAGGTCTTCTTTTCTATATCCTAGAAGTTCAAGGTATTTTCCACGAGAATCATCCTCAAAGTTTACCTTTAAAAGAAGACATATTCTTGAAACAAAGAATTGCATTTAAAGGCCTAATTTTTAATTAACTGCTCAAATTCCAAGCAGAATTATTAAAATTACCTAAAGTTTACTATATCAACCAAAAGGTTGTTTATAAGAGAATCCAAAGAAGTTTTTCTAAAGAAGTTATTTTTTAAAATAGTAAGCCTACTAGTAATTAATTACCCAGGTTGAATAAAACTTACATTTAAACTAATTTTTGTAAAAACAAAGTCATGTCCAAAGGTTACATGAGTGCAAAACTCACATTATGTGAAACATGTGATGTCCTAAAACTCTTTCTTAAAACTAATACTTACTCACAAAATATAAAAATAAATTTAACCTGATTGCATTCAAGATTTCTTTTCTTTGGAAAACAGAATTGAGAAATAGATATTCCCATGGAGACAAAATGACAAACCGGAAAATTCTACTATTCTACTGTCGTAAATGCAACTCAGTAAAAGGAATGAGAAATGCCTCCAACCTCTCTCCCCTATACCTTTTCCCTCTTTCCCCATTTTCCTTAATTAGACCTACTACAAAAATTAAATACTCTGTGTTTTTATTATACTAAGCTCTATGTTCTAATTTTAAAATAGGTCTGTTGAATGTTATGTCTCTCTCACTTAAAAATAGCTATTATATTATTTTTTACTTATTAAAAAAGTATTTCATATTAGGCTTTTCACAGCAGAGAAGGAAGAACTCTTGATAAAGTGTTAGGTCATGTACTCTCCATATGGTTTAATTTCATCAGGAGATCCCCAAATCACATTCTCTCGATTGTTTCTTCAACAGGAAGACAGATTTAGAATATGATGGAAATAGCTGAATTTGCAGATAATGAAATAAAATTGCTTAACACCAACTTTACCTTCAAAAAGGACCACACATTTTTCTCAAACTCAGTCTGAGAAGCATCAATCTTCTTCTGACAATAACTGACAAATCCTTGTGACTGCACGACCTGCTGAAGTTGGGCTGACCGGCTAAGGAATTCCTCTTCTGTTACGACCTGACTGATGCGCACGTGGTGCTGCTGCAGCTGCTGCTCAGCTCCCTGCTGAGGCTGTGTTCTGACACTCGCAAAGGTAACCAGTTTGCCTCCAAACTAGAATAGAACAAGTAAACAAAATCAGTTCCAACGACAAGGATGTGGCCCTCAAACGTACTGACTGTAAACCGGCTAAAGGAAAAGAACTCTGGCTCTGGATGCAATTGGTGATACACTCCCCTACTCCACAATCTGACCCCAGCCTTCAATTATTTTTCCTCTTCACACCACCCACCTACTACATAAAAGGTCCCAGTTGCTGTGCCCCACAATTTCTCACCTACTTGCTTTTACTAACTTCCACATACTAAATGCTACTCCTCTTCAAAGCCTGGGCAAATGTCACCTCTGCCATCCCAGACACCCTCAGTATATTTTATATATATATATATATATATATGTATATATATATACATATATATATATATATTTTTTTTTGTGGTACGCGGGCCTCTCGCTGTTGTGGCCTCTCCCGTCGCGGGGCACAGGCTCCGGACGCGCAGGCTCAGCGGCCATGGCTCACGGGCCCAGCCGCTCCGCGGCATGTGGGATCTTCCCGGACCGGGGCACGAACGCGTGTCCCCTGCATCGGCAGGCAGACTCTCAACCACTGCGCCACCAGGGAAGCCCTATCTCTCTCTTTTGATTCAACTATTAGCTGTACGTATTTGCCTTTCTACTCTAGGCTCCACGTTTTAAAAGGTGGTGGATTATGCTGCTACAAAATATGCCATTTGACCTAAGGATTATTTTGAGCTGAAGAATACTGAAAAACAACAGGAGCAAGAAAGGCACCCTGACCTCCTCTTTTCTTTCTGAAAGCAGGAGATGAAACTCACATGTGAGAGCTGCTCTCCCTACACCAGGAGGAAAGATACATCCTTATCACCAGATATGGGAGTCCAGGATGGGAGAACTCTATACAAACAGACCTTGTTAAATAAAAATTATCTCCATCAGTCTCTACATATTTTAGTTACTGTTCCACAACTGCCATTCTTTGTTCAACCTAGCATATAAGCACTTAGGTTTTGCCACTCATTGGGGTCTTCATTTCTCTATGGGGGGGCTCCCAGGTACATGTTTGCTGTCATTCTCCTATTAAGCAGGCTCAGAACTCTTCCTTTGGCCTCTCAAATTCATTCCTCAGGTCTAGGTATTGATCTCTTCTGAAATCTCTTGATTTCTTTCTTTTACATTGCTATTTTTCTGCCTAATTCTTTTTGCACTGAACTGCTGTATGACTGCACATCTACTCTTGTCTTTCCCCCTTCCAAACCATACTACATACTCTCATCTTCCTAAATAATAGACCTTTGATTACATCACTTTGGGATTTAATTAATCTCTCATCCCTCTTGTCTGGTCTTCTCCACTATCTGCTCTCCTGCCTTTGAATCTTTGCTTTTATCACTTTCCACTTTACTTACTGAATCCTAACCATCCATCTAGTTAGTTATAATAAAACACTTATTATAAAATTATGTATGGACAAGGTTTAAAAGAAAAATCAAACTGTACAGAAAAGCCTCCCCGCCCCCCAATATAAGCTACTTGAGGACAGAGACTCTATCTAGTTCACAGGTATGTTTCCAGTGCCTAAAGTGGTACCTGACAAACAAAGGATGTTCACTATATATTTATCTTTGGAATGAAAAGCGCATGTCCACTCACTAATACTGAAGTATTATAAAGACAACAAATAACACTCCTTTCTTCCCCACGTGAGTCTGGAACCCAGTACGAGAGATGGAGAATCAAAATATCAGCTTTAGTGCTGTCGTAAGTGCTGCTAGGTTAGAGGCTATAGTTTAGATGTCCAACCATAGTGGACCTTGTAACAATTAGAATGTAGACCCTCTCAAAAAGAAAAGAAGGAATGAAGGAAGGAGAGATAGAGAAGGAAAACAAGTTTAATAAAGTGGGGTAGGGAGAATGGTGCAAAGGTTGCACAACAAGGTGAATGTACTCAATACTGCTGAACTGTAAGTTTTAAAATGGTTAAAATTGTAAATTTTGTTATGTATATTTTATTACAATTTAAAAGAAAAAAGAAAAAAAGGGAGTAGGTTTCACTTTTCCCGAGAAACCTTTCTGAGTGATGAAAACTCACAAACATATCTCAAACTCAGCCCTCTTCCATCTGAGTGATCCTATAATAACACTTTACTGTAAGTCCTTTGTGTTTATGGACCATAAAAGCAAATCCACCTACTGAAAAGGAAGCCCCAACAGGTCTTCGGACCCACTTGGGTGGCTTCTTCAGAGGCAACACTATACGATGCTGAGCAGTCTGGTGAGGAATTTGTAACGGAGGAAGGGGCTGTCCTGTGCCAAACGGATCAAGATTCCCAAAAGACGATGAAAGCTAAAAAATAAAATAAAGTGAGATTTTTGAAACTTATGCAAGACTATATTACACGTTTTCAAGTCATATCCAAAAAATTTTTTATCACAATTATCCAATTAATTGGTATCATTGATCAGTAAAGTTATTTTCAAAATAATTACACAGTAAGATGATTTTTTTCAGGTGTTATAATAAAAAACCTTAACACTTCTTATTACCTTGTCAACTTGTTTCTGCCTTAAACCATCTGCACTCCCTCCCATGATAGAATAAACACTGATACGCCCATCGAAGGAAGCAGCTGATAAGACAGCAGGATTTCTGGGACACCACTGAATATCAAAGCACCACTGTGTGTTGGCGGGAAGTTCATATAACACCTAGACCGCAAAAAAAAAAAAAAGTCAGAAAAAAGTATAGCCACTTTATAGCCAAAATAGCTGAATAAATATGATCAACAAATACAACTTTATTAAACATTTACTTTTACAAAGTATCCAGCCAGGAAAAACAATTGTAAAAATTTCTTTAAAGTACAAGAAAAGTTCATTATGATAAAAAAAAAAAGAAATGCTGCTCAAAATTTTGACCAGATTTGGAATAAGTACATCTTAAAAAATGAGGTTTTCCTGTTTTTACTGAAATGGTACTAGAGGATGCACCCGAAAGACCAGAATACTCTATTAGGGTCAACTTGCTGAACTCTAAAAGATCGATGGGGTCCTAGCCAACCGACTTTGCCTGCCAAGATCCAAAGAACCACGTTTAGATTATTTGAAGATCAAATTTCAAAAAAAATTCTTGAGAAGGAAAAATTCACCGAGAAGTTTGGCTTCTTGTCAAGTGAGAAAACATGTACACATCATTCTTATTATTGCAGAATCAAAGGAGAATTTGGCATTACCAGTTTTCTTTAGAAGGAAAATAATATAGAAAAACTATTAAAAATGGCTGATATAAATAAATAATGTAATAATTGTTTACTAACTTTACAATGTAATAATGTAATAATTGTTGCTAACTCAGTGTGATGGTAACTGATGCTCTTAGGAGCACAGGTTTTATGGCTTTAAGAAATGAATCAAATTTACTTAACTTTGGCTTCCTTGACATTTAAAATAATGTTTTATTTTATAAGACAACAAAATAAAGTGGAAAGGCATTTAGCCTGCTCCTCTTTGATGCTTAAACTGATTTATAAGACTATTAGCTTCTTGATATCTGAATCACTTGTCTATTCCTAATTTGCATTTGAATAAAAATCTATTACAATTTTTAGTTGCAGCATGCACTAAAAGTTTATTCCTTCAAAGTCCAAGCACACACAACTAAGCATATGCAAAAAATCATTTTATCAAATTACATAGTTGAAAAAGAACAGTAATTTCCATGAATTTTGAACTCACTTGGGAAAGCAGTGTAAAATGAAACACTTTCATTATTTGGTCTACAAATCTTATGAAGCAAAAATTATTATTTTTTCTCTTGTCTCCTCTAACATTAATGTTTCTATATTCTTACAGACATCACTGCAACTGAAAACTTTAAACCACAAATCAAATAACAAAAGTGCTTGCTTTAATTTTAATGTTACAGATTAAAACCTATCGAACAGGGCTTCCCTGGTGGCGCAGTGATTAAGAATCTGCCTGCCAATGCAGAAGACAAGGGTTCCAGCCCTGGTCCGGGAAGATCTCACATAGCGCGGAGCAACTAAGCCCGTGCACCACAACTACTGAGCCTGCGGTCTAGAGCCCGCGAGCCACAACTACTGAGCCCACGCACCTAGAGCCTGTGCTCTGCAACAAGAGAAGTCACAGCAATGAGAAGCCCGCACACCGCATTGAAGAGTAGCCCCGCTCGCCACAACTAGAGAAAAGCCTGCGTACAGCAGCAAAGACCCAATGCAGCCAAAAATAAATAAATACATAAATTAATTAATTAAAAACAAAAAAAATACCCATCAAAGATACTTATTTTTACTAGCATACCATCAGGGCAACTAGGAAGGCACTTGCAATAAAAGTTTAAAAGCTGTAATTAGAATCCATGGTGCCTTGCCCACCTAGTGAAAGAGAGGGAAACCATTCAACCATTAAGAAGAAGAAAAATATTAGGTAAAAGAGATTTTTAGCCCACAACCCAAAGCAAATGAAATTATATTTATATAATATTTATATTTAATAAGGTAAAATTCCCCATCTAAGTTTCCATGGGTAGAACATATGACAAATATTTTATTATAAAGTATTATATTCTTGCTGTAGAGTTCAGAAGAGAGATTAAAAACCTGCATCCACTGATCTCCAAAAATCAAAGAGGATCTTCAGGAAAGGTAAAGCAAGAAAAAGACCCAAACCTTGAACACTCCTACTTTGAGGACACTTATTTCCAGAAAACACATTAAATAAATCAAACCAAGTATTTCTGAGTCTAGTTAAACACCTTTGATTGGAAATGGCGGGTGGGGGGTGATTACTAGGTTCAAAGACACTATTTCAATGATTGATATCCCCAGATGAAACAGCTGAGCTTAGATAATGCTCATAATAAAATCTCTGCTAGAGTTACATTTCACATACACCTCCGTCTACTTTCACGTTCTTAATTTTAATCATGTACTAAAGAATTCATATGGAAATTTTCTTATTCAACCAGAGATAAAATATTATAATAGCTGTAAGTTTGAGAAACATTTCCTCCCCATACCTCTCCTGTGTTTGGGTTGGAACAGAGAATCTTAGCATCTTTTCCACAGCTCAGCAACAATTCAGGATCCGCCATGCTCCAAGCAATTGCCAAAATCCCCCTATAAGAAACACAGATGAAGAAATTTTTAATCTTGAGAAAACCAAATTATTTTTCTCTAGGTTTTGGAGACACACACTGCTAAGAGAAGTATAATTTCATATAATCTTTCTGGAAAGCAACTTAGCAATGTGTATGCTCTTTGATCATTACAAAGATACTCAATACAGTATGCAGTGTATGACAGCAAAAAAGGAAAACAAATGCCCAATAACACGGACAGCGTAATAATAAATTGCAGATCATCTTTTAAGGAGAAAATATGTAGTTAAAAATTATGCTGTAACCTACTAGAGAATGGATTTGAGGATATGGGGAGGGGGAAGGGTAAGCTGTGACAAAGTGAGAGAGTGGCATGGACATATATACACTACCAAACGTAAAATAGATAGCTAGTGGGAAGCAGCTGCATAGCACAGGGACATCAGCTCCGTGGTTTGTGACCACCTAGAGGGGTGGGATAGGGAGGGTGGGAGGGAGGGAGATGCAAGAGGGAAGAGATATGGGAACATATGTATATGTATAACTGATTCACTTTGTTATAAAGCAGAACCTAACACACCATTGTAAAGCAATTATACTCCAATAAAGATGTTAAAAAAATTATGCTGTAGAAATCTGTTTCTTATTATTATACACTGTTCACCAATGAAAAAAGGTTAACTCTGTACATAAATTTGTATAAAACATATAATTACATTAAATACTTGCATAAATGGGGTTATGTATATATAAGGATATGTACAATAAAAGTTTTACCTATGGATGGGTAGGAAATCTATTTCATGTTTTCTACTCTTTGTTTACTAACTTTCTACTTTTCGTTACTGGAGTAGTTCTCCTATTACATGAGTTATTTTTAACTGAAAGGAAGCATTTTAAATTTGCCTCACAAAGAAATATTACAGATCTAAATACTAAAGATTTGATTTTATAATTCTTTTTGTGTTTTAATATCCTTTGGATTTTTTATACTAAGTATAAACAGAGTAGTATTTTTGGTAGATATTTTGAAAATTCAGATTAGCATCCCCTGTAAAAATAAAAAAACCCCTCTATCCCACCATCCAGAAAAAAGTGCTATATAATAGTTTGTTTTTTCTACATTCATGCCTCTGCTGTTTAGAGATGAAAGAAGGAAAGTTAACATTACCAGACCATGAAGAAAAATACTAGAAACTACAATTTAAATACTGGATACTAGAAAATAGTAGAAATACAGCTAGTAGATAACAGGGACTAGAAAAACACTAGAAACTAGAATTACGTTTGTGTATTTCTTAAAACAAAAACATACAAATTAATAATCTTAAATTTTCCTGAAAACATTACAGTAATTCTAAGATACAGTTTTTCAATTTCCAAAATACAGATAAACTTTATCATCAAAGTATATATTGTTTTTATTTTCCCCAAAAGTTGTTTTTAATTTGATGATATTTCTTACAATCTAAGTCCTCTCAGAATCAGGAAAATACGCTATAGGAAAAGGACCCAAATTATTTAAGGATGCCTTTTGTTTCCAACGTTTTATTTTATTTTATTATTTTTTTTTCAACATTTTTTAAGCATTAAAATCTTTGTAAAAATTATAAGGATAGTGTGATATACACCCTTATACTCCTCACCTAGATTCACTGATTTGGCCACATTTACTTTATGTCTTTCTCTTTCTCTCTATATATTGACCATTTGAGAGTTAAATGCAGCTATTATGACATGTCACTTCTACACTTATCTCTGGGGATAAGAACATTCTCCTATATAATCAAAATACAATTACATACTGAAAATATTTATCACTTATATGCAATACTTTAGAGTCCATATTCAACTTTCCCCAATTGTAGCAATAATGAAATTTTATTGTCTCCGCTCTTTAGAATCTAATCATGCATGTCAAAAATTTCAAGGTATGTCAAGAAAGCCTTTTAAAGAAATCAATATCATATTTAATATCACATGTTAAGGAACATTTAGGTTCTTACTAAGTATTAAAATCACTGAATTGTAGAACTGGAAGGGACCTTAAAGATCATATTATAATCATAATATACTCCAACTCTTGCATTTACTAGAGGGAGAAAATTGAGAACTAGTGAGGTTGATTTGCTCCTGGCACCCAGTATGGTATTCTATCTTGCTAAATTATGACCACTCCTAAAATTGGCAGCAGAATGTAATGTTAAGACCATAGATACTAGGATCAGTATGTATGGGTTGGAAGTCAGCACTTGACTAGTTTTGAGACCTAAGCCAAGCTTATTAGCCTTGCCAAGCTTCAATTTCCAATGTGTAAAATGGGATAATAGTATTTACACCATAGGTTTGTTATGAGCCTAAATCAAGCTAACATTTGCAAGTTTGGGATTAACATATACACACTGCTATATTTAAAACAGATTCCCAACAAGGACCTACTGTATAGCACAGGGAACTCTGCTCAATACTCTGTAATAAAAGGGCAGGAATTTTTGTCTGTTATATTACTGAATCCTAGCACAGTGCTTGGTACAGAGTACGTGTTCAATAAGCAAGTGTTGAATGAATAAATAAAACCTTACCCAGTGTGAGAAAAATATTAAAACACCTCAGAATCATCTTTTCTTTACAAAGAGCTTATTGAAGCATAATATCTAAACAGGATTACATTCTGACCAGACTCTTTTCTCCTTTATAAGAAGCTCAAGGAGAGGTCACAAACCTTAAGACTTCTCAAAGTGTGTAATTCCACTATGGGGCGGGGGCGGGGGCGGGGGTGGGGGGGTGGGGCGTGAAGGGATTTAAAATTTTAGTTTACATATCCCCAAACAGGAAAGAAGAAAAAAGCCCAAAGTACTTAGAAAGTACTATAACATTAAAAGGGATTTGTTTCTCGTTTAAAAACATTGAACAAATGTGCATGAACTCCCTGGGTACCTGAATATTAATGATAGGAAATGTGCGTAATTACAAACTAAATTTTTTTTTTTTTTTTGGCCACGCCGCGAGGATTGCAGGATCTTAGTTCTCCAACCAGGGATGGAACCCGTGTCCCCTGCAGTGAAAGCACAGACCCCTAACCACTGGACCAGCAGCGAGTTCCCACAAACTAAATTTAATGTTACTAAAACTAACACAAGACAATTCTCATACCTTTTTTAGAGCATCCACACATTTATTAAAATTAAAGACAGAATGAACCACCTAATTTCTCAAAAATGTTTGCTTTTTAAATTAAGATAAACACTCAGGGAAGAGATATGGGAACATATGTATATGTATAACTGATTCACTTTGTTATAAAGCAGAAACTAACACACCATTGTAAAGCAATTATACTCCAATAAAGATGTTAAAAAAAAAAGATAAACACTCAGAAATAAAACAAACTTTTCAATTGTTGCTTGACATTTAATGTTATGGAAGACTCTTGATAAGTATGATGAACCAAATAAAGATCAAACTGTATAAGGTCATGAGTTGTCCCAAAATGTTGTGATATACTAGAATTTTGATCTATTAACTGTTATTTGAAATAAGTAGTGGAAAATCCATTAACACATTTTCATGTTTTTGTGATATGATTTGATTACCATTTTTTGGTATAGAATATCAGATGACTATTGCTTAAAATAAAAATAAACCATTTACATTGACTTTTACAAGACAGAGACAAAGTAGATTCCCTAATTTAAAAAAATTATCTGGGACTTCCCTGGTGGTGCAGTGGTTAAGAATCCACCTGCCAATGCAGGGGACACAGGTTCAAGCCCTGGTCCGGGAAGATCCCACATGCCACGGAACAAGTAAGCCCGTGCATCACAACTACTGAGTCTGCGCTCTAGAGCCCGCGAGCCACAACTACTGAGCCTGTGTGCCACAACTACTGAAGCCCGCGCACCTAGAGCCTGTGCTCCACAACAAGAGAAGTCACCGCAATGAGAAGCCCGTGCACTGCAATGAAGAGTAGCCCCTGCTCACCACAACTAGAGAGAAAGCCCGTGCACAGCAAAGAAGACCCAACCAAAAATAACTAACTATATAAGTAAATAAAAAAAATTATCTGATAATTCAAAGTAGTAAGTAAATACATTTTTTAAAATACACAAATTAAGTGTTTTTGGAAGAGCAGCAAGATACCTGGCATGGTTTTCCAGGACACGGAGTGGAGAGGAGGCAAAGCGAAGATCCCACATCTGGATCACTGGTAACCTGTCATCCTCAGAGGCAAGGACCATCTGAGTAGCAACATCAGGATGCCACGCCAACCCAGAGCAATGCATCTGTACATAGTTAAGGCTCACATTTTTATCAGTCATACTATTTTATTTATTTATTTATTTTTAGTCATACTATTTTATGAAAAGCCAAAATGAACAGGAGGAATATGCCTTTGTTAAAGCAAACAGTACCAAACATCAGCTCAGGCATATTAAAAAAAAGAATTCTTATTTATTTAATCATTATTTTAATCTATTTCTATTTATTTAAAATTTCAGTTTATTAAAAAGCTCCATACAGCTATTAAATTCTATTAAACACTCTTAAACAGTAGTATTAAACATAAAAAGTTTAAAGGTTTTCAATTCAGCCAACCCTTTGATACATAAAATCATTCTGGGCCAGAATAATTCTATACCAAAAATGAGATCTCCTGTCAAAATTGTAACTAGGGGAAAAGTTTTATATAAATTTAAAATTTAATACTTTCAGAAAAATTAAAAGAGATAAGATTTAAATGACAAAAAATTCATATCTTTCCTCTATTTCACCATAAAAATCAAGATAAAGTGTCTAAAGCAACAACTACTATTTCAATTTTCACATGGGATAAATTAACATTATTATTGAGAACTACCTGGAAGTTCAGATCCTATTAAGTATTCCAAAAGATGACTGAAATGTTTATTGTATACTTTATTCCACTGAAACTTGTTTTAAAATTTTTGACTCACTGAAAAATAATACCCTGAAGAAACATTCTTGTAAAATTTTTTTTTTGTTGTTATTATTGTTGTTTTTAAGTTATATATGTATTCTCTGATTTAGGCAAACTCGTTTTTTTTTAAATGTCCAACTAAACAATGTAATTAAAAACAAATTAACAAGACAAGGCCTAAACTGTGTCTAAATTACTTTATAGCACATGATGACATAATATTAATGAATCTATAAAGCTGAAAATGTAATGTGTTATACAACAGCATATACTGTGTTAAGTGGGAGAACATCAGCTCACTTTAGCAGTGCCTAATCAGAAAAGATGAAGCCAGGAGTCTGGAAACTACAGCTTCATAGTCATAAAATTACTAGCAGGGAAAATTTTTACATTCTTGAGAAAGCTAAAGATGAATTAAAAAGTTGCTATAATGCTTTGTAACAGCTAGCAAAGCAAAACAACCAGTATATCACGGAATAACCCCCTTGATTAACCAATCTTTTTCTTCATCATTAATATATCCAGTGCGGTTTAGTAGGAATTTTATTATTTTCCCCAAAGGAAGAAACCTCTCATTCCAACATGATTGGTCCATAAAAAGACAGGATTTGACTTTATAGAAATTTGATTTGTTGCCTACTCTGACAAACTATATAGGAATAGCTACAGCAGGAATAAAACATGTTTGTCACAAATCAATCACAAACTTACCCTGTTACTATGATCACTGACTTTGATGATGGGTTCATTTTTTCTAAGATCCCACACAGTGGCCCGGCCACTGGGATTGGCTGATGCCAAAATATGCTGAACTTGTCTGTTCCATGCAATGCAGCTGATATCTTCTGGAGGCTATAAGGAATAAACTACTAAAAGCCATTTCTCAATAATAATCAAATTTAACTACAAAATCTAATTCTTTTTAAAAACTGGATTACTTAAAAATCGGATCTATTCATTCCAAAAATTTATTTTTATATTTTTAAGTTCTCAACATCATGCAATAGAGTTTAAGGCTCAGGTATATGCCAATTCAAGTATTTTACCTTGTTTATCACCAGGCATTTATTAAGCTCCTGTTACAAACCAAGCACTGTTTCTTTACTTTGCAACTGCTCCAAGGTAGATAACAGACCACAAAGTAGATGCTGGTCAATATGACAGACATCTAAGCAGAGCAAAAGTTACAACCTAGACCTAGAAAACTATCTTTAATAAATGGTAGGCCACACACTATTATTATGCTACCTTTCAGATCGCCAAAATGTTAGGGCCCGTTATAATGGCCACTCATATTGAGTAGTCCATACCAGGGGTCCCCAACCCCCGGACCGGTACCAGTCTACGGCCTGCTAGGAACCAGGCCACACAGCAGGAGGTGAGCGGCGGGTGAATGAGCGAAGCTTCCTCTGATCTGTATCTACAGCTGCTCCCCATTGCTCACATTACTGCCTGAGCTCCACCTCCTGTCAGGATTATGGTGAGTTGTGTAATTATTTCATTATATATTACAATGTAATAATAATAGAAATAAAATGCACAATAAATATAAGGCACTTGAATCATCCCAAAACCACCCCCCCACCCCAGTCCGTGGAAAAACTGTCTTCTGTGAAACCAGTCCCTGGTGCCAAAAAGGTTAGGGACCACTGGTCTATACAACATAAAGAAACTCAAGGAGGCAGGGGGAGGACTGTTCTTTCTCAACTTATTAGAATTACATAAGAAACAGGTTGAGTGTTTTTTTTAAAAATAAGTTTCCTCTCTAGTCTATGATTTTTATTATAAGGTTGGATATTGTTAAGATACCATATTATATAAAATACTCAACTATATAAAATATTATACCTAAGAAAATTATTAAAGACTTGTCTATTTTATTTACTACCGTAAGTCTAGTATATCAAACAGTGTCTGGCACATGGTAAGTGCTAAATAAATATTTACTATTGAAGGATTCACTGATACTCTAAAGAAACATATTTATTAATACTTTACTATGTTGAAGGAAAATCAGTGACATTTAAAAACTGATTTTAAACAAATATATTCTGTGTGAAAAAAACAAAGTGTAGAAAAACTGATTTTGGTTCTTTTGATTACGTTGAAATCAATGTAATACCTGCGTTTTGGCTCCTGGTGTCATTGGAGTTGCAAAATTGTTTAAATCCCAAATGTAGATTTCAGATTCATTAGCACCAGAGGCCACCAGATTAGTCTGTAATAAGAAACAATTAACAACTAAATAGCACTTACAAATAATTAAGAGAACTCAGAATAATCCAATTCAGGGCTGGAAAGACCTGTCTGTTTTAAGGCATATAATTTTTCTAATTAAAAAAGCAAAATGCATGAATTCCTAAAAACTATGCATAACAATCTGAAATGTATATAGTTTTTTAAAGAGACATTATAAAATTCTATTAAACTAAAAAGACAATACATCTACTGACATTTTAATATAAGACATTAAAAAGTAATTGCATGGATAAATTCTTAATTATGCAACTATATGGGCATTACTGCTTGTGGTTTGCATCTCTGGAAGGGGACCTGTTGTGGGAGACAAAAATAAGTCACCAATTATTGCTTCAGACAAATAGCCAAATCCTAAAATAATGGCATCTATCTCAGGATACCTCAAAGCCAGCCTCTGGAGCTGGACCAAGATAGGGCTAGTAAAATCTCTTGTCTTAAATCCTCACATATTTATTTATTAAAAAATTTCTTTTATTGAAGTATAGTTGATTTACTTCAATTAAAAAAAATAGTTGTTTTAGTTTCTGGTGTACAGCAAAGTGATTCAGTTATATATATATATTATCATATTCTTTTCCATTATGGTTTATTACAGGATATTGAATATAGTTCCCTGTGCTATACAGTAGGACCTTATTGTTTATCTATTCTATATAAAGTAGTTTGTATCTGCTAATCCCAAACTCCTAATTTAGCCCTCCCCTAGCCCTTTCTCCTTCGGTAACCATAAATTTGTTTTCTATGTTTGTCCTCACGTATTTATATTTCATTTATACTCAATCTTGTTACATTTCATTTATGTTCAATCTAGTTCCTGGTGGCACAATTTTAGGGTCAAAAAGACCCTAAAATTGTGATATGAAGTACAGGAAGATAATGAGGTTCATATACTGACTTTCATCCTTTACTGTTCACTCTCATTAATACTTCTATAAACAACTGACATATAACTATGAAAACAGAGGAATTCTGGTAGTAGCCACCTATGATACAAGACACTAACCAAAAATCAGCAGCTGTTTAATCCAATTAACAAAGGAATTAACTATCTAATCTAAAGAGTAGATGCAGAAATGAAGAAGTTAGGGTTTCTATATTTCTATACCCAAAGTATCTATTTATAATACAAGAAAAATAACTATTTTAAACTTTCTTAAGATAATATTCAGGCTTCCCTGGTGGCGCAGTGGTTGACAGTCCGCCTGCTGATGCAGGGGACACGGGTTCGTGCCCCGGTCCGGGAAGATCCCACATGCCGCGGAGCGGCTGGGCCCGTGAGCCATGGCCGCTGAGCCTGCGCGTCCGGAGCCTGTGCT
Source organism: Delphinus delphis (assembly GCF_949987515.2). Taxonomy (NCBI): domain Eukaryota; kingdom Metazoa; phylum Chordata; class Mammalia; order Artiodactyla; family Delphinidae; genus Delphinus; species Delphinus delphis. The sequence goes on along the minus strand of NC_082687.1, from coordinate 40,868,599 downwards.
CCACAACGGGAGAGGCCACAACAGTGAGAGGCCCACGTACCGCAAAAAAATAAAAAAAATAAAAATAAAAAAAAGATAATATTCATTTTCTGGTTATACTCAAGTATCCTAATAATTCAAGATCTTTATTTATTTATTTTTAAAATTTATTTATTTTTGGCCGTGTTGGGTCTTCATTGCTGCATGCTGGCTTTCTCTAGTTGCAGCGAGTGGGGGCTACTCTTCGTTGTGGTGCGCAGGCTGCTCACTGCAGTTGCTTCTCTTTGTTGCAGAGCACGGGATCTAGGCACATGGGCTCAGTAGTTGTGGCGCACGGGCTGAGCTGCTCCGCGGCACGTGGGATCTTCCCGGACCAGGGATCGAACCCGTGACCCCTGCATTGGCAAGCAGATGTTCAACTGCTGCACTACCAGGGAAGCCCTTGAACCCTCCATTCTTCAAACAAATACACTCACTCATCAATCTGCACAGGCACAGTTTTAGCTTTCAATTTCAAGACTGAGGCACAGCAGATTCATATACTTATATAAAATAAGCAGCACATTATTTCAAGAATTAAGAATAAATGTCAAAAGTCTAACCTGGAAAATGTTCACATCCAAGGCTCTCACTGGGCCAGTATGTTTGTCATTCTGGGCAATCACAACTTCCTTATCACCAGCTATAATTTTAGAAGGATCATAAAGAATAATATTTCCATTTTCACCACCTGCAATCAGAACTCCAGAGACATCTCCTTTGGAATCCATCTTATGAGGCCCCCAAATCAACTTGTGGTACCTTTAAGAGAAAATGAGCAAAATAACTCTTTTTTGAAGTCAAATAAATGTAGAAAAGAATCTGAAATTATACATTTAATTGTTTTCATAAATACTTCAAAAACACTGCTTCTCCTCTCTTTCTGGTAACTGCATAACTTGGTGAAATGGCATTTTAGTTTTTATTTATACTCATACATACATGTTTCATTTTGTAATCTTAAAGAGTATAAAAACTCTTTTATAGAGCTAATATGACAAAGTACACTTGATTTGTGTGTCAAAAGATATGAGCTTAAGAATGGTTTTACCACTTAGAATCTGTGAGACCCTAAGCCAGTTACTTTGGTCCATTTATAAAATAGAGCTAATCAACCACCTCCCTGATTTTACTTGACTACAGAAGTAGTCACTAACAAATTACTTGTTAAATAGTAAAGGAGTTAAGGGAGTCATCTGAAATTTTCTAAGAAAAATAATGTATTCTGAGAATAGAAAAGTGACATCAAAATTATGTCTATTATGACAAGTACCCCATTGGTGGAGAACAAAAGATTATGGTTTGGCAAGGTGGCAGCGTGGAGATATACAAGACAAATGGTGGTGAGGAGAAAAACTGCTAGACAAAAGGTATCTGGGGTTCCCATCACAGTGGGAGGGCTTGGAAGACTATGGGAGGTCCCATGAGACTCCATCATCTGAACTGTATTGTTAGCTAAGGTAAAACTCTTCCCCAAAACTTGCCAAGCTATTAAGGCAATAAAGCATATTTTACTACTCAAAGAAAAGTGTCCTTCTCTGCATTATAATACAGCTTAAGTACTTGGAAAGGTGATCTAAACACCTATTGTATCAGAAATCATGTCAATAAAATTCTCTGTGAAATGTATTTTTAAATATAGATAAGTACAAGGGGAAAAAAAAACCAACCTCCATTCAGGGAAAATCACTATTAACATCTTAATATTCATCCAACTACTCCTTTTTCTAGTCGTACCTACCTTTTTTTTGTAAACAGGTAAAAGGAGATAAAAGAAAGTAACTCTACTGTATCATAAGAAAAAAATACTAGAAACTAGAGCCTCTCCTTCCTATCCTACACATAACAGTCAGTAGTAAAAAATTCAATAAAACAGATAGACACTTCTTTTACTTCCGTAGAAATGCACTCATATTTTTTCACAAAGTATTTCACGTCATTGATAGTATTCCTTACAGTTTCTAATAATGGAACATTTGTAGACACACTAGGCATCAACCACAACATATAACTGAATAATCATGTGAATTTAAGGTTGAATCTCATACCTGTGAGAAGAAGAGAAAGTGGCACAAGATTTCATATCCAAGGATGGATCAGAAAGGTCTAATTCAAATATCTCAAGAGAAGCACTGGTACTAAATGTTGCATCCAATTGTTGAGCAGATGTTCCTACAGAAAATACATTCATGGTAACTACACATGCAAAAATAGAAGACTCAGAGAAAACCATACAAAATAATGCACGCTTTTCAATTATCTCACTCATGAATGCTGCACTAGTGGTTGAAATCTCAGCACATATACCACTGAGCAGATGCTTAAATTACTATAGCAATAAGATTCTGATGCAAGGCTCAGAGATGATGTTTGTACGAGTGGGTAGTGAAGATAACTTTTTAAGCCTATAGATATTTTAAAACCTCTCTGTATAAACAGCCCCATGCTTATAGTTACATATGATATAACTCCAACTCTTTTTATATAAAAATGCTAGCATCAAAACTGTTCTTCATTCATTCAAACTGATATTTTATTAACTTTTTTACATGTTATCTATTGTGCTTAATACTGGAGGAATAAAGATAAAGCACAATTCTATGAAGTGGGGAAGACACTCTAAATGTAACAGACCATGATTAACGCTATGATGTACAAGCACAGAACTCAGCTGATCCAAAGGTTGGACATTATCTCGCCAGGGAAGGAGAGACTTTCTAGAGGAGATGAAGCTTGAACTGAATTTTAAAGGACAAGTGTAAATAAGTCCGATGCGGAAGAGAAGGAATTAGGTGACTCATACTATCTTCTCTCTGTTGAACTTACCTGTAGCTAGGTAAATGGGATGATTCTGGGCAGGGCTCCATGCCTGCATGGCTGTACGATCTATTTCCTTTAACTTCATCCTGCTAAAGAGAATATTTCACACAGAAATATAATAAACATGTAATATGGAACAAAGAAACATTTTTTTACATAGAAATATACTAGACAAACCAATACATCATTAGTAGTGCTGGAATGCCAGTAAGTCAAATTGGTCTACGTATCATTTGTTGGGAAATGTTCAATATTAGAAAGAAGAGAAACTTGTTAAATTATTTTGAGACAAATATAGGGCTATTCTAACTGTTTACAGATTACAGCTCTTCAGTTGAAAAATCAATCTGGAAAGAAACCTACAAAAACAGGGACAGTATTTGGTTAATTAATCTTGGTACACAATATGTTTCTCAGACAAGACAATATGGGTGGCAGTATATCAGAGGTAAGAGACGGCACATAATAAACAAAGTGCATCTTCCTGGAGCACAATTACTCAACAATAAGAGCAGTTTGAAAAATTAATTTAAATTAAAACAGACTAACACAGAGGAGAATAAAACAAACCCACAGATTTGATAAAGATAAAGCAGAAAATTTTTTTTGAATGGTCACTCCAAGTTACAAACCCACACGCCATTATTTTATATATTCTCTGTTAAAGTTACTCTGGTAGAAAAATTCAGGAGGTACTGTGCTATAGCATAAAAAAAAAAATTTGTTATTTTACATAAATGCATTCACATGGCATACTATTCCACTGTAAGATGTACCATAATTTAATTACTTAGCCTGCTACTGATGAACACCTGAGCTGTTTCTAATCTTTTGTTATTTTTACAGACAATGCTGAAATGAATGGCCATATATACATGTTATTTCACTCATGGGCAAGGAAAGCTGTAGATTTCCAGAGGTAAAACTGATGCGTTAAAGGATAAAAGTAATTTTAATTTTGATGGATACTCCCAAGTTGCCCTCCATGGCAACTGTACCTTTTCATACTCCCAAGAGTAATCCATAAGCAGCTGCTGCCCTACAGACCTTCCAGGGTAACCAGCATGATAGGTGAAAAATGTTAGCTCTGGATAGTTGTAATTTGCATTTCTCATACTATAAATAACGTTGAACATCTTTTTTTGTATGGTTATGGGTCATCCATATTTCCTTCTCTGTCACCTTTTCTGTCTATTCTTGTCTATATCATTTGCCCATTTTTCTATTAAGCTATCAGACTTTATCTTTGATTTTGCTTATTTTTTTTTACCTTTCACAAAATTTCCATTTTTTTAAAATAGATTTTATTTATTAGAGCAGTTTCAGGTTCACAGAAAATTTGAGTGAGAAGTATAGAGAGTTCCCACATACCTCCCTCGCTTGCCTTCTTGCCTCCCAAACGCAGCCTCCCCACTCATCAACATCTTGTACAGCGCAGTGGTATATTTGTTACAATCAATGAATCAACACTGACACATCATTATCAACCAATGTCCATCGCTTCCACTAGGATTCACTCTGTGTTGTACATTCTATGGGTTTTGACAAATGTATAATCCACCGTTTTAGTACCATTCAGAAGCTTCCCTGCCCTAAAAACTCTCTTGTGCTCCACCTATTCATCCCTCTCTTCCTCTGTCCCTCCTCTTCCCTCCCTCCCTGGTAACCACTGATCTTTTTTACTGTCTCCATAGTTTTGCCTTTTCCCCGAATATCATTTAGTTATAATCATACAACATGTAGCCTTTTCAGATTGGTTTATTTCACTTAGCAATAGGCATTTAAGGTTCCTCAACGTCTTTCTGTGACTTGATAGCTCATTTCTTTTTAGCACTGAAAAAATATTCCAATGTATCAGTGTACCATTTTTATTTTTTTACAGTCAAATTTCTCACTTTAAAAAAACTGGTTTCTGAATTTTGATTAGTTAGAAAAGGCTTTCTGCATGCTACAGTTATGAAGACATTCATCAACAGTTTTCTTCTAGCAAATTCATTTATGGCTGCTTCTTCTTTTTTTTTTTTTTTGCGGTACGCAGGCCTCTCACTGTTGTGGCCTCTCCCCTTGCGGAGCACAGGCTCCGGACACGCAGGCCCAGCCGCTCCGCGGCATGTGGGATCTTCCCGGACCGGGGCACGAACCCGTGTCCCCTGCATCGGCAGGCAGACTCTCAACCACTGCGCCACCAGGGAAACCCTACTTTTTTTTTTAAAACTAAACTTCAGAATAGTTTTTGAAGAAAAACTATTTTTTTTAGTTTAGTTTTTAGAAGAAAAAAAGAACGTTAGTGTTTTTTATTGAACCTGTACCCAAATTAGTAAATTAATTTATGGAGAACTGACACAATGCTGAATCTTCCTATCAAGAACTTGGTGTCTTTTGATTTAAGCCTTCTTTTTTATCTTTCAGTATCGTTTGAAATTTTTTTGATATACTGGGTTTGCTTACTCCTAAGTATTTTCTTTTGGTTTGTTTGTAAATGTGGCTTTTTTCCCTTCCATTACAATGTCTATGTTCTTATTGTTATACGAAGGCTAATGATTTCTTTACATTCATTTTTAATTCTGCTATCTTATTGAATTCTCTTCTTGAAGTAGTGCTTCAGTAGATTCTGTTGGGTTTTCCACATATACACTCATACCATGTGCCAACAGTGACAGTTATTTCCTCATTTCAAATTGTCATTCCTCTGATATCTTTCTCTTGTGTGAGCTAGCCAGTACTAATAGTACCATATTCAAGAGTAGTGATAACAGCGGTATTTTTTTCTTGTTTTGTTCTTCAGTGAGAAAGCCTATTGTATCACCACTGAGCATGGTTTTGGAATTTGAGATATACATACATATATTTTTGTGTGTATATATACATATATATACACGTTTATATCTGTACTATATATATATATATATATACACAAATATATATATGGAAATGGCCAACGATTACTGTTTTACTGAATGCTATTCATAAAGACTGGGTGTTGAATTTTGTCAAATGCTTTTTCATTAGGTAATTGGAGATGATCATATGATTTTTCTCCCTAGGTCTACCAATAAAACAAATTACACTAACAGATTTCCTAATATTGAACCATCTTTTCATATGCTGAATAAACTTCTCTTGACCATGATGTATTGTTCTACTACCGTGCTGCTAGATTTTGTTTGTTTAAAAGTTTCACTCCTGGAGCCTTAAGTGAGATTCAATCGATAGTTTTCTCCTTTTGTACAGTCTTTGTCAGGTTTTGGTATCAATGTTATACTTGCTTCATAACAAATGTGGGAGTTTTTCTATGTTCTGGAACACTTTCAAAAACAGCATTGCAATTACTGGGTCTTTAAAGATTTAACAGAATTCTCCTGTGAAACATCTGGGTCTGGTGCTTTTTGGGGGAAAGTACTCCTTTGGTAATTTTCTCTATTTCTTCTATGGATAATTGATCCATTTGAAATTTTAAAAAATTAATTAATTAATTAATTAGGCTGCATTGGGTCTTCAGTGCTGTGCGCAGGCTTTCTCTAGTTGTGGCGAGTGGGGGGTACTCTTCGTTGTGGTGCGCAAGCTTCTCACTGCGGTGGCTTCTCTTGTTGCAGAGAACGGGCTCTAGGCATGCAGGCTTCAGTAGCTGTGGCATGCAGGCTCAGTTGTGGCACACAGGCTTAGCTGCTCTGTGGCATGTGGGATCTTCCCGGACCAGGGCTCAAACCCGTGTCCCCTGCATTGGCAGGCGGATTCTTAAACTCTACGCCACCAGGGAAGTCCTGAATTCTCTTTATTCAAGGTCATTTTTTGTAAATTACATTTTCCTATGATATTCCTTTATTTTTTTTACAATTTTCTAATTTATTTGTTTAGACTCAAACATAGACTCATGATTCTTTTATCCAATGTTATTATTTTTTAATATTTATTTATTTGGCTGGGTCTTAGTTGCAGCATGTGGGATCTTTGTTGCAGCATGGGGGATCTGTAGTTGCGGCACGCAGAATCTTTTTTTAGTTGTGGCATGTGGGATCTAGTTCCCTGACCAGGGATGAAACCCGGGCCCCCTGCATTGGGAGCTCAGAGTCTTAACCACTGGACCACCAGAGAAGTTCCCCATAATTCTTTTAATTTGTGCTGTGTATGGTGATTAGTCCTTATTTATTAAGAATATGTGTTTTGTTTTCCCCTACCCTCCTTTTAAAAATTAACTTAGCTACTGACTTGCTTACTGAGTATTTACAAACAGCCAAATTTTGGATTTACTTATTCTACTTTTCTTGTTTTTGAATTCATTAATTTCTGCATTTATTTTTATTAATTCCTTCCTTGTACCTTCTTTTGGTTTACTTTGTTCTTTTTCTAACTTTTTAGTTAAATGCTTCACTTACCCATTTTTATTATTTCTTTAGGCTTTGAATTTTCTCTGCACACTGCTTTAACTGGATCCTATATATTACTAGTGTTTTCATCATTATGATCACCCATTTTACAATTTCCATTTGTATTCTCCATTGATACAACAGTTTGAATTTAATATCCAAGTGGAGGGGCCTTTATTTTTACTGCATTGTGATTTTTCTGTACTATTTCTTCTTTATGAAATTTATGTAAGTTTTCTTTGGGGCCTATGCAAGTTTTTGTGAATGTTCCAGAAGACCTAAAAGGAAGGGGTGCTCTGTTTTCAGAGTTCAATATATGTTAATCAAGTCTATCCTACTGACTTAATTGTTTAAGTCTTCTATATCCTTATTATTATTTTTTTCCCCACTTGATCTGTCCTGGATCAAGAACAGCAAATTAAAAGTATCCTGCTACTAGTGCATTTGTGCCTATTTCTCCTGGTATCTCCTAAAACTTGCTTTATGAAAGTTACTTTGTTATTCAGTACATAGTTACATATTTACATATTGAATACATAGGTAGACAGATATTCACAATGCTAAATGTTCACTGTCAAATACATATTTTAGCTTTACAGGATATTTTTCATCTTAAATAATGCCTTTGGGCCTGAATTTCACTTTGTCTCATATTGAGATCAATAGCCTAGCTTTCTTTTTATTTGCCTTTATGTGTGCTCTTTGGCCTTTTCAACTTCTGAACCATTTTGTTTTCCCTGGCTATCTTGAATACAGTGAAAAAAAATCAGGTTTTGCTTAGTGATCCAATTTGAAAACATTTTAATAGATTAGCTAATAAATGTATTTAAAACTTACTGATATGACAGAAATGGTTACTCTCATTTCTATCATAGTCTGCTATGTTTGGTTTTATAATGTTAAATTAAAAAATGTCTTTCACTGTTATCTATTTTTGTGTGTGTATTTTTAATTTTTTTGATAATTAGAGTGATTTGTATTTTTGTTCTAGTATATGTTTCTGGTTCCATCTTTGTTACTATAATTTTAAATAATTTCACTTAGTACTATTAATCCTCTATTTCTTTACACAGTTAACTACTATGAGCACTAACAAAATTAGCTTATATAATCTTACTGCCTCTCTTGCATCACACAGTTATAATCACAGTATTATCTTTCTCAGTGTTTACCTTTGTACTGTTAAATATGCTTATACTTCTACTAACTGATTTGTCAGCTTTAAATGATGTTCTTTGACTCCTAGCCATTATAGATTAGGCAATCCACAAACTTATTCTACACCCAATTTTCTTCTTACTTCCCAGTTCTCTTAATTTTTTACTTTTACGACCAATTCCTACATCATCAGATATTTAACATGTACATTTTATTCCTTCTTCCTTATTCCTACTTTTGTTTTAGCCTCAGGTCTATTGTAGTTAAATATACTCAATGTTCTCCAACAGTACTCTTGGCAGTTTTCTTACTCATCTCTGGAGGATGAAGTTCATCCTCTAACAGTTTCCTTAAGAGGGCCTTAGACTAAAAACATGCCCTGAGTCTTACATGTCCAAATTGTTTATATTTGATGAACATTTTACAGATAATAAAATGAAGGCACAGAAAGATTAAATAATTTGAACACACTAGCAAGGGGCAGAGCCAAGATTTGAACTCAGAAGTTTAGCTCCAGAGTCCAAGCTCTTACTTGTTATTACAACAAGCTCAAGTATTCAATTTTAATTATAGAAGAAATATTAACATTTAAGAGAAATAATGAATGGCAAAGAAACTACAATGCATGATGAAATTAAGGGAAGAAGACATGTATTTTAGAAACAGCCTAGTTTAGGCAAAAGTGGATAGAAGGTTGAACTACATAGCTTAGAGGCAGGGCCTCTGGAGTTAATCCTCAACTTGAATACTGGGTCTGTTACTTTTGACACCGTCGACACATCATTTGACCTCTCTGAGCCCCAATTCCTACTTACCTTTGTAAGATGGGGTTAAGAATGATTACCTTAGGGGATATTGTGAGGTTGAAATGAGATAATGTATTTTACAGAGGTCCAAACACAAATTAAAATGTGTTTTTTTTTTGTTTTGTTTTGTTTTTTGCAGTACGCGGGCCTCTCACTGTTGTGGCCTCTGCCATTGCAGAGCACAGGCTCCGGACGCGCAGGCTCAGCAGCCATGGCTCACAGGCCCAGCCGCTCCGCGGCATGTGGGATCTTCCCGGACTGGGGCACGAACCCGTGTGCCCTGCATCGGCAGGCGGACTCTCAACCACTGCGCCACCAGGGAAGCCCTAAAATGTGTTTTAATATGCTAACTACTTTAAAGATTATTACTATCATGAGATTAATCAAGAAAACTGCACATCTAGTTTCCTAAGATTATTGTGAAGAAAAAAAAAATCCCAATTTTCTAAGAAGTGAAAAAGAGGCCTATTTTCTTTATATGAAATGCCCTCTTTTTCTTCTCAGCCAATTGTCTTTAATAATAAGTTCAAATCCCAGGTCCTTCATGAAATCTGCCCTACTGGTCCAATCCACACTGATCTAAATAGTCTCTTAACTCTTTACATTAGTCTGTACCACACTTCAAGCATCTTACAATAAAGTGTCTTATTTATCTTAATAAAACTTTTTAACATTCTATTAGTACATATTTTCCCATCGCCTGTTTTACCAACTGTTTTATATGTCATCTTGTCTCACCAAATCGACAAATACTGTCATTTTTTCAATCAAGTGTTACAGCTTTTACCCTTTTTGGACTCAAAATTGCTTAGCACAGACTGAGATACACAGTTTTGCTTGATTGATTTTGAATGTCTGTATTTATGGGAATACAAAAAGACTGATGAGCTAGAAAGACCAATTTCAAGTAAAATATTTAATTTTTAAATTCTTCACTGTTTAAAACTTAACTTATTTAAAAAATAGGGGAAAGTACTAAAGTGCCTTTAGAATAATTTCTAAAAGTGAAAACAAAATAGCTACATATATATAAAGTTTTTTAAAGATACAACAAGGGCTACTGAATTCATGAACACTTAGTTAATGTGTAACACTTACTGAGAGAGAGAGAGACAAATTCACAAGAACATAAAATGGTTAAGTAGGAATTCAAAGCATTTATAAAGTCTATTTCTTGGCCTTAGTACTCAATGTTCCACCAGAAGCAGTTCCACTTATGAACCTGTACTGAACATAAGGCTTAAATACCATTGTTTAAAAAAACATCAAATCACTCTACTACAAATAGCCTAGAACTACATTAAGCAGTCTGAATCTAATTAGACAAGAATACCATAGACTACATATCATTCTCAAAACTATTAAGAATACTATGGAAATACAGCTTCATCTAGATACATGTGTATTTCCTCTTAAAAATGACCACTTAGTTGTAACTAGTTTTCTTGAAAATATGAAGAAAGAAGTCTTAGATTAAAACGCGTATTTCCCAAGTGAGACTTGCTTTAAAAACTTTGTGTAATTTTTTTCAATATTGTATGTGATTAGAATTCATGCTATGTAGATTTGTTTCATTCAAGACTATTTTACACAGAACATAGTTGTGAAAATATTAAAAGAAAATTGTGAGGACAATGGTTTGTTTACATATACCCCCTATAAGACAACATCTATAGCACAGCAGTTAAAAGTATGGAGACTGGAGCCGACATCCTCGGTTTAAATCCCAGCTTCACCATGTCCTAGCTCTGACCTTAAGCATGTAACTTTATCTATGTGTGTCATGGCTAACCATTTGGTAAAATAACTGTAATAAAAGTACACCATAGGTTTGTTGTGAGAATTCACAGAGAACAGTCCCTGGCACCTGGTCAATCAATGCTTGTAAACGGCAGCTAATACAAAAGTCACAATTTAAAATGTTTACCCCAGTGAATCTTCAAAAGAATACATCTACTGAAGAAAATATATGATCCAGAAAACTTTTATTTATTCATCCAAGTTTGTCTCCACAGCAATTGTGTGCAGTTAAGTGAAAACTTTCTTTCTGCATTTTCTAAACGCTAATTTTGTGAAGCAACACTAAAACCCAACAGTACTATTCTCTAAAAAAACACCAACCTTACAAGGCTACATATAGAGCTGACCTAAACCAGAAAGTAAAAAGTGCAAGAGGTAACAGAACTGGAAACTCTGACTCCCAAACCAGGAATACAATCCCTAGCTGCCACTGTCTTTAGTAAAAATCCATCTTGTGTGGGCAAAATACCTCATTATGGATGGGCACATTTGTTCTAGAGAATTTGTTTAATGTTATTGATGTTCTAGGCTCATCTCACTCAACAAAAACCAAATCAAAGAAGCAACTGTGCATTGGTGAACTAAATGGAGTCACACTTATCTGCAGTCTTAATAAACAAAACTGAACTAAATGGTGTCACGCTTATCTGCAGTCTTAATAAACAAAACTTTCTGAGCTGAAATTAACTTATTTAAGAATGACAACACTTCTAAAGACAATTGAAAAATCAATTTAATAGTATCAACTTACAAGAATCTTTAATTTGGGATTTGTAAACCTCATGAAAATATACAGAAAATCCTATCCGTGTGTATATGTGCATTTGTTTAGGAAGATGATCCAGTGGTTTCATCAGATCCTTAAAAGAGTGGAATCCCAAAAGGTTAAGAATCATTGCTCTTTACAGTCTACAAAAATTTCTTTCCGTTCTTATGCTATCAGTTTCAGAAAAGAACTTGCTTATATACAATTAAGGAATATAATTGTAAATCCACTCAAAATCTCACATTTCCTAAGTAAACTTAGATGTGTGTAACAGAAATTCACAACAACAAAAACAGTTCAACTTATCCAAAAGTTCTTAGAGTCTACGAAACTTTCCCAGAGCTGTAATTAAGGGACAATGAGAAACCAGGAGCACAGAAGAACCACTAAGAAAAGGTAAGTAAACTTTAGCCAACTCTAGAACAATCGTTATGTTCAGAAAACTTAAGACAGCATGAAACAAGGACGAGGCTCATAATTATTGATTAAATAGAGTTACAGTTGCCCACAAAGACAATCAAATTTCAGTTTTCTGTGGTTAGAAAGACAGTTTAGGAGGAAGGATTTGTCACCATCAATGCAACTTCAGAATGACCTAGGTAAAATTAGTTCCTTGCGCTCACGGAAAAGTTTATAATGCTCGTAAGCCCAGGCAATATTTTGATGTATTTTACACCTGCCCCGTAATTTAACCTCGTATAATAGTAACTTATTAGCAAAAACATACAACACTCAATGATACTTCCTTCGAGGTATAGGCTGCGACCGGCGACTACTGCCCTTAAAATAATCCAATCCTGGTTAAATGACAACAGCCTATAGTTAAAACCTACGAACCTTTAAATCTGGCAACAGTTCAAAGAGCAACAAAAAATCCCAACCAAACTAAAGTCAACCAAAGTAATCCTGAGGTTTGTTTCCTTCCCTCGCCCTTGGGGACCGCACCTCTTTGTGCACAAGGATCTGAAGGTCTCCTAACCTCAGACGCCAGCTACGGGCGCCGGCAGGACACCCTGTCGCAAGTCTCAGGGGCGCCTCTGCTCAGCAGTGGAAACGTCGGCGGATGCGGACCGGGCGATCTCCAAAGCAGCCGTGACGCCAGGCGTTGACCCGCCGGGCCCGAAACGAAGACCCGGGCGCGCCTCCACCAGAGGCCGGGCCGCAGGCTGGCAGCGACCAGCGGAGACCGAGGCCGGGATACCAGCGTTGGCCCAGGCTCTCCCTGAAGGGCCTGGGCCCTCAAAGAGGAAAGAAGGGGACAGGCGGACACACCTGGCGGGGACCCCCGGCGACCAGTTCCTACAGTAGCGCCGCGCTCGTCGGACTCTCCCAGCATTCGCCGCCGCTCCTCCTCCTGCCCAGGGCCACCTCCACGTTCCGCTCCAACGTGGCAGTCGCAACCCCGCCCAGCCGGCTGTCCGACGCTTCCGGGAGCGACGCCTTGCCCCGCCCGCCCCGGCGCGCGGCCGGCCACGGCACTTCCGGGAGCGATGGTGGAGGAGGGGGCTCGCTCCCGCGCCGCGCGCGCCCCCGTGAGGTTAAGGATCGGTTCTCGGAGGTGGCGTGCGGTGGCGACCAGGACGACGCGAAAAAGAAAAATCCTGCTGGGCGTAGCTGCCTAGCGGAAGAACGGCCCCGGCCCGCAGGAACGCCACGTAGCACTGGTCCTGTGAAACGTCAGCAGCCCCCGCGACACTACCAACGCGACCAGCCACCGAAAATCGGGCTGCAAGGGCCTTATTGCAACAACTGTAACTGTGACTGGGCTCTTAAAATTGCTTACTTGGTTCTACGGCATTGCTTACTGAGACTTCTTTAAAACCAAACGGATCTGTTTATACCCAAAGACTGTTGTGGACGTACTTGATTTGTTACTCTAAAGAGGCATACTGGGGTAAATAAGGTATTCCAGTTAGTATCCTGTGGTACTATTTGAGATCTGTTAGCATTTGCCTTCAGTCACTGTAACTATTGCTAGTTTCACCAGAGCCTGGCATCTAATTAGTGCGTTGCCTGGATGTTGTTTCTAGTTTACGGAGGAATTATTTCACAGCGAACAAATAAAGCCAGAGGAAAATCACTTGCTAAAGTACAGAACCTGTATAGTTCTCTTCCCATTACACCAGTCAAGGGTCTTTTCTAAACACCTTCACTGGAAGTAGTATCTCTTTTTTGCACACACAAAGCAAAATATAGCAAACACTCTTATTTAAGACAGTAGGCACATTTGTACTCACTGTACTCCTTTCAACACCCTTTTAGCGTTTTATACTTCTGGTTCCGTTTAAAAAGCATATTTATTTATGTAGGGCTGAAGTAGACCTGCTCAAGAGTCTTAGGCTAGAGTTGCTAATTTCTAGAATTCTAAAAAGCCTTCCATTTTTACTTACCGCTGCAAGGACTAGTTTACCTAAAAAGGTGTCAGTAAAAATCCCTGACTTAAAAGTGGGACCATCATTTGAGTCAAGTGAAAAGAAACATTGAATTTCCTACTGCCCCATTCCCCAAAGATCCCCCACCCTACTACCTGTAAGTGTGCAATGGTATGGAAAAGTATTCATAAGAACAACTTTCTCAAAACTCAATGATGCAAGCAGTGGTTACATTCTTTGGTATACAATCGTACAGTTCAATTACATGTCCCTATTGCATAAATCAAACTGCAAACCTCTCCACCCCGGAACCCCCTTTTTGTAGACCCTTGTGAGCTAAGAATGGCAAAAGAAAAGTTTCATGAGAAAATTACATGAAATTCAAATTTTTATATCCACAAAGTTTTATTAGAACAGAGTCATGCTAAATGGTTTGTTATTGTCTATGGCTGTTTTTGGTGCTACAAGGGCAAAGGAGTATTTGCTAGAGACTATATGGCCCGCAAAGCCTAAAATATTTACTATATGGCCCTTTACAGTAAAGTTTGCCAACCCCTATTCTATTAGACAGGATTTTACCTACAAATGGATTAATGCTCGAAGTCCAAATGAGACATTTAGTATTATAAATTTTTATTTCAAAGACTTGATGTAGTAGCATACAAAGACAATGTGAAAAATGTCAATTATAATATATATGGTTATAAGGCTAAAATATAGTGGTTTCTCAACTTGATGTATTTATATCTGGTTGAATACAAAGACTCCTTAGCTTGTTTTAAATGCAGGAGGTTCTGGCTTTGACTATGCAAGCTGAAACTCTGCAAAGTCTTAATCTATGGGATTAACAATCTATGATTATTCTGTAACCTTAAAATTTGCCCAAACATTAAAAACCCTCTGGTGTTGGTTATAAATGTAATATAGTAAAATTAATATTTAAAACACTAGAAACATTGGGAATTCCCTGGCGGTCCAGTGGTTAGGACTTGGCGCTTTCACTGCTGGAGCTCAGATTGAATCCCTGGTAGGGGAACTGAGGTCCAACAAGCCACGCAGCGCAGCCAAAAAACAAAAAAACCCAAAAACCCCAAAATCGAACAACCCCCCCCCAAACAAACAAAACCCCAAAACAAACCACTAGAAACACTGAAAATTATAATGTTTTATTTCTTTATAAAAAAATGTATCAAGTAGTTTGAAAAGTGCTTGCTTTCTTCACATTATATGACTTATAACATGGAGTGTGCATCTTATCTCTGCCTTGGCAAACTGTCATACTCCTTTCTAAGTTTGAATCAGCTTCCAAAATTTTATCCTTTGTGCCGTCAATGTCATGAAACATCTCTGAAAGTTCCTTCAATGTGAAGTTTTTCAACAGCATGACTTCTGAGACACGCTCATCCTTTACAACTGCTTTACTCACGTAAAACTTTATATCTGCCTTCACTAAGTTCTGCCTCCTGCGTATCTAGAACTATTTCTTGAATGGCACCAGTGTCAACATTCCCAGGATCATCTTTATCTTCTAACTCCATTTACATCCCATCCAAATCCTGCAGTTTTTTGCATAGTACAGTCTCTCACTACTGTGCAAAGCAAGGACTGCCTGTAATTCTTGGAATCTTGAGTGCAAATTTCACAGTAGCATCCTTATCTGAGCTTGTAGCTTCACCAGGTAGCTTAACATTAATCAATTCATGTTGACTTCTGAAACAATGAAACCAGCCTTCACTGGCAGTAAATAGATGTCCTTGTAATTACCATTTTCCTTCAATGCGGCAACTAACTTCAATGCCAAACTGACTGGGATTTGTTTTTGATTACAGTCCTCAATCCAAAGAAGTAAATGCTCCATTTCAACCATCAGCGGCTTTCTGTTCCTAGTACAATTTAAACGAAAAGATGCTGAAGCAACTTTACATTGTTTTTGTATTCATCAGACTTTTAAAATGGGGCTTGTACTGTAGCTTCATGTAGGCCTAGGTCTCATCCTATCTTTGCTTTGCTGTGGCCATTTTCAAATCTAACCACATCTAATTTCACTTCCAGTATTATCACTTTTCATTTCTTTGCTATTCTGTCATATTTGTTGACCAATTCCGTCTTCTGATTTTCTATTTTTGCAAAATCTCACATGGGTTTATCCCTAGGAGACAAGGAGGCAACACAACTATATGCTTTACTATCTGTGTGTAACTAATAGATGTTCAGTGACCAATCACCAAGACTTTGAAAGAAGTGATGTAACTGTTACTGTTCATGATGCACATCTTTGCATAATGATTTTGCAATAAAGAGCCAGTAGCAAAGTTTATGCAATAATTCAGTTAATACTGTGACAACTAAAAGTTCAGCTGTGTTGTTGTGGGACAGCTGTTGTTTAACTACATTGTGAAAACTGATATTCACGCATGGTGAAATGGTGCACAGTAAGGACTACCTGTATCTAAAAAGAAAAACTTGTATTGGTAGTTAACAAAACAGTCAACTTTTAACCCAATTTAGTTAACTACTAGCCAAGCCAAATCCTAGATCAAATTAAAACTTCAGTTTTTCTCAAAAGAATGTTAATTCCAAGACTCTGAATTACTCATTGGAGCTAGAAGAATGTTTGGAAGTAATATAATATAGAATTCTTCAAATAAGGATTTGCAGACAGTCCAAAGACATCCTTTTGTGAATTTAGGCCCCCTTCCCTCATTTCAATAATCTTTAGGTCTGCAAAAGAGTAAAGTTCTGGACAACCATACTGCTGTCCAGATTGTAAAACTTTACCATCATCACAAGGCACAAGGCACAAAATTTACTGGATAGCAGCCAGTACTATGTTTACTTCTGCAAAACAGTAGCATCCACCCCGTTAATGTTTAAATTTTGTTTTCGAATGTATTTATTTTGTAAATCTTTTCATTAAGGGCAATAAACAAAGTTTATATCAACTTTAAGAAATAGAAAATTAACTTAAATCAACATTGAGTATTCACAAAAATTTTCCCGCTTTATATTCCTCCAATTTGAAAAACACCCCAAGATTACACGCCTGATTAATGACAGATTAATCTGGTATTAGATTTGAGATTCTTAGCTTCTGACCACTGGCCTATCTGTTATTCTTGAAGAAAGCTGAAGTTATAGGATGGTCATCCACTGGCACACCAAACAATTATGTACAGAATATCCAATAATTCAGCAAATTTAAATCCCAGAACATATGATCTCTAATTCAGGGCCTGAAAGAATTGTATTATTTTTAAGAAAAGATGACTGTCAAGGTTAAAAGTCCTACCCCCCACCCACCCAGCTGCCTATGCTGTATTAAATCTATGGATTTGGAAAATTATATTATTTTTGAAATAGTATTTGTATTCTTTGAAAGCTGAAAAAATAAGGAAAAATTTTAATTGAATATGATATCCACATTATGCTCAATATATAATGAATACAATATCCAATTTTTTGCTCAGATTTGATTTTTTGTCTTCTTTTGTCAAAACTGAAAAGTTTATAAACCTCTTACCTTATATAAATCTTCGAATTCCTGATAAATCGGACAAATGGTGTTCTCTAAGAAAAACACCCTTCAATTTTATTCCTAAAATGAAAAACATTTACAGGCAAGTCAATGTACAAAAACCACATTTTATCTATAAGCCTCATGATTTTTTTTCATTATGTCCTCATCCACATACATTAATCACAACAAATCATGATGTGAACAGCAGTGGAAAAGTTTAATCATTGGACATTTATACTTTCTTCTTATTTTCAACTTAAGCTCTAGCCTTAAAGTTTTTATTGCTTAGCTCCTTTTAAAAAATACGTAATAAATGCACATTTCTATAGTTTTAAATTCTCTCACATAGAACAGATAAGACCTCCAATTTTACTATGATTGGAAAAAACCCATAACAAAGATAATTTCAAGCATATCATTTACTACTTTGCACAGGTTACCTTATGCTAACTTGGAGGTGTCGTCTTCTCAAGATCAAGCCTGATATGGGAAGGGTAACTATACATTAATACATTCCCAAACTGGTTATGCCTTGCTTTATATGTAATGTTTTTGTTATCAGACAAGGTTTCCAATGATCAGAAGCACTAAAGCTTTAAAGGAAAAGGGGCAAAGTCATCTCTGTTAACAAAGAACTTTTAAGCAGTAATAATGGGAAAAGACTCAAAAGATTACAAATCTCAGGAACTAATTAGAATTCTGCCAATTTGGAACATTCTGACTTCTTGACAAGGTCTGTTTTGCTCATTAAGAGGGACAGAGCCCACGGTGGGGGAGAAAGTAGCAGAAAGAAAAGAAAGTATACTCACCCTATTGGATAAAAATCAAGCTTTTGGGGAAAAGGGCAAACTGCTCTAAGTCTGCTGCTGCATATTTGTATCTTTACTCCATTCTATGTCAAATATTTGTGTAATTGCCTGTAAGTAACTGGACTACATTCCTTGAAAAACTCTAAACAGAAATGTCAACTCCTCCAAGTCAATCTGAACCCCAAGCAAAATAATAGAGGAAGGGGACACACAATTTCTATCTATAGTCTAGTGCCACCAGCTTCTCTAACCGCCTCTACCTCGGAGGAATTGGGAGAGGGGAAATGGGTCCGAGAAAAACAATATTTAATGAAGGGAGAAGATTCTGACTATAAACTGAACTTTCTTTTCTTCTTTGGCTCCGGACACGCAGGCTCAGAGGCCATGGCTCACAGGCCTAGCCGCTCTGCGGCACGTGGGATCTTCCCGGACCGGGGCATGAACCCGTGTCCCCTGCATCGGCAGGCGGACTCGCAACCACTGCACCACCAGGGAAGCCCTGAACTTTCTTATAAACTCCTTAGAAATTTTCCAAAATGAACGTAGCACCACTTAAGTAGTTTATATATACATAGGCGAGAAAGAAACCATGCACCATAGCAAAGAGAGCACTCATTTGGATCATATGCTCTCATACTTCATCTGACTTGAGGGTCAAAGATTAAATCTCTTGATTTAATAAACTGAAACAGTTTTTTAAAAAAAGTATTTAACTAAAGTGTGGCAGTCAACCTCCAAGATGGTCTCCAATGATCCTATACCTCTTGGCAGTCACACCTTTGTATAGTGCCCATCTATACCATACCAGGACCAACAGGATAGGGTCCTGTTGGTGTTTTGTCACTTTCAAGACTATTGAAAGACAACCTTCTATCTTGGCTTTTCTCTCTTGGACGAGTGTCCGAAAGCCAGCTATCATGCGGTAAAGACACTCAGGCAGCCCATGGAGAGGTTCACATGATGAAGAAGAACTGAAGCCCTTAGCCAACAGCCATCAGGGAACACAGGCTTGCCAAATGAGACAGTTTGGAAGCTGCTGTCTCTCTTCTACCTCCTCTCCCCAATGTTCTGTAAGTGTTTGTTCTTTTAAACTGCCAAATATTGAGTAATTTGTTACACAGCAATAAACAACTAACACAGAAGGTCACAATCCATATCCAAAAACTAAAACGCACAACTTATAAATTAGCTCTAAAGGTCTAAAATTCTTGGGAAAGGACCAGGTTCAGAACTGTCTTTATATTTAATCACCAATAATTTCAAGACCCCAAGGCTTTCTGAAGCAGAAAAAACCCCAGAGAATTAAAAGGATGAAAAATTCAGCAAGAATATGTCAGTCACTAGAAATACATTTTATTATATCAAGATGACAAACAAATGTAAAACTAGCTAAAAATCTGACAAAAAGGTAGGTATTCAAATAAGAATGATACCAATCCTACAAGGCAAAAAGTCTATTTACTTTCATAGGGTTGTTGAGAGAAATAAGTGTTTAAAACAAAAACAAAAAACTGTGTGTATAATACACTTAGTACAATGTCTTACATGTAACCACTCAATAAGCATTAGCTGTTACTATTTTTTCCCCCAAGTAACCAATTAATGAGATTCTATACCATAAAACAGAAAATTAGATTTCACTCAAGGCTTTATAAATCCATTTTTTACTTGGACAATCCTCCCCTTCCAATTCACTGCTTTCGTTCCAGGAATACTTAATACATCAAAAAAAGAAAGATATACTACCTCCCCTGCATATTTCTAGTAATTATCTTCCAAGACCCAGGAATCTTTTCCCAACATCTCCAAGAATATATTTCCTGAAAAGAGATATTTTATTTTAAATTATTTTCTGCACTGGTCAATGCTTTTGACAAATAACATCTTTAATACAGCTGACATATCCTCATTTACATATGCAGTAATCACAACAGTTCATTATGTGAACAGCAGTAAAAAGGTTTAATCATTGGATATGAAGTTATCAAAGGAAGCAAAGATGTAATCAAATGATTAAATCGAGAACTTCAATGTCACCAGTAAAACAATAAAAAATAGCAACAAAAAGCATGTAAAACTTATAAGCAAATGTAAAAATACATAAATACAACTCAAAATCAATGATTCCATTTATAAGGGACTGCATACTTCCCTATCCAAAAGTACACTAAGAATACCAAGAGCAGCGACCCCTTGTGGCTTCTGTAAAGTAAGTGGGTTATTTTCATTTAGCAGGTCTACATTTAAGTATATCAGTTCTGCAACATAGCAGTTTTCTGTAATTCATCTGTAATTAATAATTAGAAGAATATTGTCAGAATAATGTGCGAGCCATATTATCAGGAAACAATGCAGCAGAAACACACGTATCTATTTGCGCGCCAGGGACTGAAAACACAAATTCACCTCAGACATTGTCTCTGCACTCAAGGAGCATCCTCTAGCAAGTTTCTTACAAACTTTGAGTCCTTAAAAAAGGGCAACCACCACAATGATACCACTTCACACCCATGAGAATGTGGAGAAACTGGAACCCTCGCCCATGGCTCGTGGGAATGTAAAATGGCAGCCACTTTGGAAAAGGTCTGGCATTTCCTCAAAAAGTTAAACATGAGTTAGCATATGACCCAGCAATTCCACCCTTAGGCATATACTCAAGAGGAATGAAAACACATGCCCCGACACAAACTCGTACACTACTGTTCATGGCAGCATTATTTGTAACAGCCCCCGAAGGAAAACAACCTGAATGGACACATAAAATGTGGTATATATTCATATAATGGTATATATTTTGGCAATAAAAAGAAATGAAGTACTGGTACTACAACATAAATAAACCTTAAAAATATTCCAAGTGAAAGAAGCCAGTCACAAAAGACTAATTTCTGATTCCATTTATATGAAATATCCAGAATAGGCAAATCTACACAGACGAAGATTAGTGGTTTCCAGGGACTGGAGGAGGGAAAATGTAAGCAGTGACTGCTAATGAAAAGGGAGTCTCTTTTTGGGGTGATGAAAATGTTCTAAAATTGATTGTGGTGATGGTGGCACAACTCATGATACACTAAGACCCATCGAATTGTGCACTTTAAATGGCTTAATTGTATGGCATATGCATTATATCTCAATAAAACTCTTGCCAAAAAAAATAAGGCAACCAATTTTTAATTGAAAACTTATTTATTTCTATTTACCCTTATTCAGGATTTAATTGGTTGAGTGCTAAAAAAGCTTCTAATAGTCTAACCAGCTGACAGTGATTTAAATCCAGGTCCTACCCTTTGCACATCTTACAGCCAAGTTAAGTACATCCCCCATGAACCAATTTCCCCCATTCATGTACTATCCTTAGACCTTGTGATTTTTAACAAAACTACATAAGCAAAAGCTATGTTAATTTCATTCAAATAAGATATAAGCATATTATAATGGAAAGCAATCGTGAATAAGTAATACCTTGAGATGAATCTTTTTGGCTAGAGTCTGGATAAAGTAAACAAAAAGGGAAAAAAAACAATCTTGCTTGGAAATGTCTGACTCATTCTTGCCAGCTGGAGATAGAAACAAAAAAGTTAGGAACATTTCTGTTTCCTAAAATAGGCCTCTACAGTTAAGCAGGAAAGATGCCACATAATATATACTAAGGACCTCTTCAAAGATACAAAATAAAAACTATGTCCTACCTTGGCCCCATTTTGTTTCCTCTATGAAAACTTAAATCTTATACTGTAAACATAAAGAGCTTAACGAAGACATCGTTCTAAGATCTTCTCACCCTGAAAGCTATCCAGGATGCCCCACACCCCAACCAAAACCATTTCATTGGCCCTCCCTCCTGCCCCTCCTAGCACTGCTATTGATGAGTCCAAACTAGACCGTGCGCTTACCCCCAAACCCTGAAGACCTTCTTACCTTATTCCCTTAATTCCCCCATTGCGGCAAAGGATATTGCAGGAAAGAGTCAGTTGAATTGAAAGTCGACTTATCTTGGTATTACATTCTCATTCAAGCTCCTCTGAGGTCACATACCTAACAGTCAACCATATCAATAGCCCCTACATTCTCTCTGCATCAGAGAACTACAAAATAAAAGGCAAGGGGCTTCCCTGGTGGCACAGTGGTTAAGAATCCACCTGCCAATACAGGAGACATGGGTTTGAGCCCTGGTCCGGGAAGATCCCACATGCCCTGGAGCAGCTAAGCCCGTGCGCCACAGCTACTGAAGCCCACGCACCTAGAGCCCGCGCTCTGCAAGGAAGAGTAGCCCCCCACCCTCTGCAACTAGAGAAAGCCTGCGCGCAGCAACTAAGACCCAATGCAGCCAAAAATAAATAAATAAATTTATAAGAAAATAAAATGCAAGGAAATGACATGCCTCCCAGTAAATCATTTATTCGGGGTCCAATTTTGTCTTCAATATTTCTAAGGCGCTGCGTTTACCCCTCTCCCTCCTGTCCCTCCCGTCACATCCTCCCGTCACTTTCAGAGCTCGCACCTGGAGACCCATCGGCATGCCACTGGATTCGCCTCAACTTTGGTCCTGCCTCGCCCCTTCGCATTCTCTCGCTGGGACTCACAAGAAGCGCGATGGCACTGGATTTAACCAGAGAGCACGGACGAAAAGGAGCCCACGCTAGCTAAATCCAGCAACCACCCTCCAATAAGCGGGGAGGGGCGGCCCAATGCGCGTCTTAATGCCCCTGGCCTTTCCGATTGGCTGCTGCGACACGACGTGGTCTGTGATTGGCCACAGAGACTGCCGCAGGGCCCCCGGAGAGAAAGGGTGGGAACCCTGCGCCTTAAGAGCCCGCTTTTCTCGACAAATAAAGGTCATAGACACAGTGTCTGCAGGCGGAGCTAACTTTATGAGGATTCATGCTGTCGCGGGAACACCGACGGTGGAGTCCCACGTAGCAAGAAGATGACCCGAAGTTGCTCGGCAGTGGGCTGCAGCACCCGGGATACCGTGCTGAGCCGGGAGCGCGGCCTCTCCTTCCACCAGTGCGTGAGAGCAGCCTCCGCGCTAATTCCCAGCACGGCGAGGCGGGAGGCAGGGCTGGCTTGGACGGGGCGGGTGGGGCGCCATGCCATCGGCGTGGCGTGGCGTGACGTGACGTGCGTAGCGTGGGGGCGGGGGAGGGAATTGGGCAACTTTGAGGGCTAACGCTTTTCCTCGTCTTCCTGCTCAGTGTTTGCTTCCAAAGTGCTTGCTTTCTCCATTAGCTTTTAGCAGGGGTTACTCGAAAGGAGTCTTGCTTCCTTTCGGGAGACCGGAAGGGAAGGAAGTTTAGAAGAACTGCTGAAGGCGTGCGCTTTCATTAGAGTGTGTGGCTTGCTCAGGAGCATGAGTACAGATCAGTTTGTTATGGAACTGAACTGGAGTCCCCTTTCCCACCGCGCAGGAAAGCCACTTTACTGACTCCAGGTTGTAGTGAAGGAAAGTCCAGTGGTGATTGCAGGGTGCCAAGCAAGGAGAATGGGCAGCCGGTGCCGAAAAGTCCCGAACTCCCTGATGGCTTTTAGGACTTTTAAAAGCAACATTTGGGGTGAGGGCTGCAGGCATTTGGGGTGAGGGCTGCAGGGTGCATGACATTCTGATTGAATGGGGGGTAAGGTAACAGTCTGGTGTTTAGAGGATGTGAATCATTGGCCTTATGGTTCTAGCCAGTCTGAGGTCTAAGTACTTGTGGTCAGCAGGTAGTCACCATCCTCCACCAGGTTGAGGGGTTAGTTTTTGCAGAACTACCCAAAGATATGCCATCAGATTGTTTTGTATATCCCTTGAGGAGGAACTAGGACTCTATTTATCACTGAACTATTGTTCAGGCTATCTGGCCTAACTGCTTCCCCCCTACCCCCTACCCATTCCCTAACTCCCCTAACTTCCCTAATTAGTCGTTGCTTGGGTCCACTCTTTGGAATTCAGGGAAGGCCTAGGAGACTGAATATTTTTGGGTTTTGTTTGTTTGTTTTTTTGACACAAAATGGGAGACACAGAGGGCTTTTGTACCCAGGAGGGCCCTGAAGGGACCTGCTCAGTTTCAGATTTTCACCAGTACTGTCATCACCAGTTGTTCAGTATCATTAGCCCAGCTCTGCAAGCCTGGTCCGACTCTGGCTGTAACTGGTTATGCAAGGAAATTATATTTGGCACAAGAGTGGGGCTTATTTTCAGACCGATCTAATTTGAACCCACATCTGTGGTGTAGTCTAGTAAAGGTCATTGAGATCAATGAGAAGTGGAAAAGTGCATAGAATAGATACTCACAGACAAAAAGAAATGTACAGTGTTTTTTTAAAGTGGTAGCCTATTAAGGCAATATGAGGGGTAGAGAGTCAAACCCCTGACAAAGGACTTTTATGAAAAAATCAAAAAGAGCTGTGTGGGACAAGTGGTATTTGAGTTGGACCTTGAACCTTACCTAGATTGGAGAGTGGGGCGGAAGGAATATAGCATTTAAATAGGAATAACATGGAAAAATATAAAGGGATGGAAAGTGAAGATGTAATGTAGAAGAGTGGGAAAAGTAACTTGGAGACAAATTATCTAAAAAAATTTAACATGTCAAGTTAAGTAGTTTCAACTATATATGGTAGGCCATTTGTAGTATTGCTTAGTTTAAGTAGGGCTGCTTCCTCCACCTAAGCTGTTATAATTGTATCCTTTCTTCTCTGGGATTTGTTTCCATCAATTAGTTCCTGTCCTCTTTTTATTGTAAATTGCTCTACTGGTTACTTGCCTAAAAACACTGAACATGTTCACATGACTTCCACTTTTAAACACAGACACACAGACTCTTGAACCTTTGTGCACCTCTACACTACCCTCCCCTTCCATTTATAACCAAGTTCCTCAAAACAGAAGCATACACCTATTTCCCTAAGTCCTGTTGCCTTTTCACCCTACTGTAGCCAGATGTCTATCACCACTATAATGAAACAGCACTAACTGAGGGTCATTGGTAATCTTGCCAAATCTAAATAAGCGCTTGTAAAATCTTTCTCTTGACCTCTTTTAACCTTCAGTCATATCGACCCCTCCTTGAAACTCTCATCTCCCATAGCTGTACTGACACTCTCTCCCTCGTTCTCTCCCTTTTCTTTAATTTCTTTCTCAACTTTTTGCTGCTCTGTTTTTCCTGTGCCTTTTTCTTAGTTTCTTTAAATAGGGAAGAACTGGCTTATTGCTTTTATTTGTTTTATATGTTGAGAACCACAGTAAGACCTGCTTAATTAAAAAAAAAAGTGATGCATTTATTACAGTAGTCTGCTATGATTCTTCCAGCCTGATTTCTTCCCCATTCATTCCATTTTCTAGATTTCTGGAAATGATTTTCCTAAAAATGCAAATTTTATCATGATGGTTCCCTGAAGGAAGGATTTTAATCCCTTGGGCTCTTCAGTGCCTACAAGGTAGAGTCCAGGCTCCTCTGTGAATCCTTTCCTCATACACCTTTCTTCCAATCTGAAATATATTTCTATTATTTTATAATCCATATGTGCGGAATTAAACACACGGAATCGTCTGTCTTCTTGACACCTAGGAAGTTGTAAGCAAGGCAGGAAAGAATAGAGACAGGAAAAGGAGTTAGAATACTATGGTGTTAGTTCTGGTGACAAGGTAATATTGATCTGAAGTAAGGGCTCAGCAAAAAGGTAATCTGAGAAGGAGAGAATTAGTCAACTTGCTGTTGCCTGAAGCCTCCATCTTCAAGCTATGTGATCCTGGAGCTCTTTCCATAAAAAACAAAATAAAACAAAAACAAAGAACCTGAATACATGCCTCTGATATATGGATAGTGATTTATAATAATTTATAAATTTATATATGAAGTGATATACTAATATATATTATGAAACACAAAAATTAGAAGATGAGGCAAAGAGTTGTAAAAATGAATTCTAATAATTTCTTCAACTCTCAATAGATGAGTGTAGACTTCTGTGGTGGCCATTGACCTGAAGGATGGATCAAAAGCTTATGTAAGGCATACAAGACCTTTTGTGATCTGACCTCTAGCTACCTCCCATCTATAACTACTCCCAGCTACCTCTGCACTCTCCTTTCAAGCCTCCGAATTAGTTTACTTTTCCAAGCTTTATCAGCCAGAAAGTTCCAAGTAATCATTTCATACCTCTGTGTCTTTTGCATCTGCTTGGAGTGGCCACTCTGCATGGCAAACTCCTATTGACTCTTCAGCTCTAGCTCAGATACTATGTCCTCTGAAGCCTTTCCCAGCATCCCCAGCACCATCACCACAGTCGTGAAAGAGGTTGTAAGGACATAAGCAAGGCGCTGTGGTTGAAAAGCCTGAATCAAAATGACTCACAAGTGTGGAAACTGTTACTATGAGAATATTGGTGCTCTGTCAAACACATAAATGGCTAAATACAAAGTGGGACTGGCAAGTTAAAATTTAAAGTGTCCCTTTGATTCATTCCCTTTTTGTAGGTATAAAAAGATTAAGAAATTCAATTTATTTCATAACCAAGGAATTTATGCATGATCATTTGGAAGAGTTTTTGCCTTAATTGTTGTAATGACTTCTATTTTTAAACTTCTATTTATACATAACAAACACCTATTACCCATCACTAGGAATAAGCAGATGTTAACATGTTTGCTTTTGTTCTGTTTAGAAGAGACTTAAGTTATAGGTATAGTTGAAGCCTTGCCCCTCAATCATTTCTCTCCCTCCCTAGATGTAACCACAGTAGAATTGGTTTTGTTAGCCACTTTTCTGGAAAATATTTGATGTGCAGGATACAAGAAGTAAATCTCTGCTAATAGCATAAAAAAGACATAGTCGATAGGAGGAAGAAAATGGATTCTGTATTACAGTGTAAGCCATTTCATTACTGTGTATATGAGATGGTGATGGATTTGGGATTTTTCTTCTGCCAGAGGTGGTTTTAGACTAGGGAGACATGAATTCCAGTTTTAATTGACTATTTACTGGTAGCTAAACTTGGCTGCTCCAGTCTTGGTTTCATCTTATGTAAAAGGATAAAAACCTGTCTTGCAGAGTTTTTTAAGACCAAAACTAAGTCTTTAAAATATATATATAGCACAAGGTAAATGCTTTAAAAGTGGTATCAATTGTTAATACCAATTTAATTTTGTCCAGAACGCAAATTAGTCAGTCATGCTGGTTAGACTGCAGTATTTACCAACCCTTTTCATGTCTTTTTGAAAATTGGAAATATTTGTTTAATACTTTGGGGCACACGTACAAAGCAGTTTGGGACTAGCTTGATGTAACTACTTCAAGGGCTCCAGGTGGCCCAGGCCCACTCCATGGGCTAAGGGGATTGATAACTGTACTGAGCAGGCATGCCAGTTGGGAAGCTTTGCATCAGAGAATCAGGCTGGTAATGTAACTTGGTGGACTAGTCAACTTTTGATGGTCCCTTGCATGGTTAGAGACTACACCCAGTCTAGAAATGTGGCCTCACAAACACGTGCCATCAGTTAAGAAAAGAGTCCAGTGAAAACAGAAAGGTGTGCCTCATCTTTATTGGAAAAATAATTCTCTGTACATTCTCTCTTGATCAAGTAGCATCATCTTCCTGGGACAATAAAATAAAAAGTTCCGAAAGTGGAATTAGTTGTTCCTAAGAAAGAACAAACCTTGGATAGTACTTTACCATTTACAAAGTGCTTTTGAACGCATCTGTATCCTCAGGTACTCTTACTATCGCCCTGGAGGAGGCTGACAGATTGAGAGATGTATCTAATACTACATGGCTAGTAAAAGGGAATTGAGACTTAGAGGTTTACCAATTCAGTGTTCTTTCTCAAGGTGATTGAGAGAGTATCTCAGAATTAAGTTTTATCATAACTGTCATATCATTTCCCTAACAAGTAGCTAAGGAAATTAAAATTTTCACCAGTTTCATTTCTAACAACTATGTGTTTTAAAGCCTGAGTTAAAATATATAAAAGTCATAGGCTACCTATAGATCTATCTCCAAAATAAATCAAAGAAGAGGGTGCAGGGAATTCCTGGTAGTCCAGTGGTTAGGACTCCGTGCTTTCACTGCTGAGGGGCCGGGTTCAGTCCCCGGTTGGGGAACTAACATCCCACAAGCCACACAGCGTGGCCCAGAAAAAGGAAGGAGAAGAGGGGACAAATTTCTGAGGGTCAGGAATTGAGGAGTGGATAA
Organism: Delphinus delphis; assembly: GCF_949987515.2. Lineage (NCBI taxonomy): Eukaryota > Metazoa > Chordata > Mammalia > Artiodactyla > Delphinidae > Delphinus > Delphinus delphis. The sequence continues at coordinate 40,839,996 of NC_082687.1, read as the reverse complement.
GGTGGATGTTACGGAGTATCTCATAAGATTGCAGTCAAAATGTTAGCCAAGACTGCAGTCATTTGAAGCCTTGACGGAGACTGAAGGATCTACTTTCAGAAAGGCTCCCTCACATGGCCTTTGGCCGGAGAACTCAAGTTTCTTGCCAAGTGGACTCTCCTTAGGGCTCCTTATGACATGGCAGGTAACTTCCCCCAGAGAAAAACCATTCAACAGAGAGAGCAAGGACAGATCCTCAGTGCTTTTTATGATCTTGTTTAATGCCCACTATCACGTCTGCTTTTTTATATTCCTTAGAAGCAAATTACTAACCCCAGCCCACACTCAAGGGGAGGGGAATTAGGTTCCACTCCTTGAAAGGAGGAGTACTGAAGAATTTGTGGACATCGTTTAAAATTGACATAGAGCTTCCCTGGTGGTGCAGTGGTTAAGAATCCACCTGCCAGTGCAGGGGACATGGGTTTGAGCCCTGGGCCGGGAAGATCCCACATGCTGTGGAGCGGCTGGGCCCGTGAGCCATGGCCGTTGGGCCTGCGCGTCCGGAGCCTGTGCTTCGCAACGGGAGAGGCCGCAACAGTGAGAGGCCCGCGTACCACAAAAAAAAAAAAAAAAAATGGTAAAAGTAATATGTTTATTACAGGAGAAGCAAAGAAATGTATAAATAATAAAAATAACACATAATCCTACTACCCAGAAATGAGATCATATGGTTTATACCATATATTGTACTTTTCACTTTTTTTTTTTTTTTAATAAATTTATTTATTTTTGGCTGTGTTGGGTCTTAGTTTCTGTGCGAGGGCTTTCTCTAGTTGCAGCGAGTGGGGGCCACTCTTCATCGCGGTGCGCAGGCCTCTCACTGTCGCGGCTTCTCTTGTTGCAGAGCCCAGGCTCCAGACGCGCAGGCTCAGTAGCTGTGGCGCACAGGCTTAGTTGCTCTGCGGCATGTGGGATCTTCCCAGACCAGGGCTCGAACCCGTGTCCCCTGCATTGGCAGGCAGATTCTCAACCACTGCGCCACCAGGGAAGCCCTGTACTTTTCACTTTCTAAAAATATTAAAAAAATTTTTTTTTAATTTATTTATTTATTATTTATTTTTTTGGGCTGCTTCGGGTCTTAGTTGCGGCACATGGGCTCCTCGTTGTGGCACTCAGGCTTCTCTAGTTGTGGCATGCAGGCTCTCTAATTGTGGTGCGTGGGCTTAGTTGCCCTGTGGCATGTGGGATCTTAGTTCCCCAACCAGGGATCAAACCGGCATCCCCTGCATTGAAGGATGGATGCTTAACCACTGGACTACCAGGGAAGTCCCTACTTTTCACTTTTTATAATCACACACTTGTCACTGCAAATTCTTTGTAAACAATTTTAACTGCTAGATAATTTATCACTAAAGTCTTTTTTTGCAGTGAGTTGAACTAGATAATTTGCAAAATCCCTTTGAGTTTGAAAATTGTGTTAAGTCTCCAAATTTTTTTCTGTAATACTCTATAGAGTATATATATGTTCATTGAAAGACTACCTAGTCTTCTTTGTGAACCAGGATATTTGAAGAGGGGCAAAGTAAGAATTGCCAACTTACTCTCTGATGAAAGCAGCAGAGATTTTGGATTTGCATTCTGGTAAAAGAAGCATGTCCTTTTCTAGACAAGAGTAGGTATCTCCAATGGAAGAGAGTATTTTGTGTTTTTCCAAGAGGGGAATATAGGTTATAAATAAGGGTCTGCACCAGGAACAGAGGTTTTTTTTTTTTCTCTCAGTGGTAGGGAAGATTGTTCATTCTGAATAGTTCCCTATCCCCCAAAATATTTCTTGTGTCTAATTTTCACTCTCAGATAAATGATGACCAGGGAACAAACTAAAACTGATAAATGTCCTCATAATCCAGAGACTTAATTTATCCATTTATTTCATTTTCTTCCCTGTTCCTCTAAAAATCTCCACTCAGGCTGCCAGTGAATAGTAAAACATAACGACTGAAGTTGACACATTTTTCGTCCCTCTTTGTAGTGAAATGATCCAAGATGAACAGGATAAATTGGTTAACAGTCTCTAAGATTGGATAGTAACCTCTGAACAAACTCAGTTAAAATGTAACTATTTGAATTTTGGTGCTTATCACATTTTATATCCAAATGCTATGGTCTATGCCTGAAAATGTTACTGTACACATTTTTCATCACAAAGAATAAATTTATTTTAACAGATTTTAAGTGGGAGTTGTATAACTGGAGAGAAACAGCTGAGTACTCCACAGAAATGAAGCAATTTGCGTGTACACTCTACTTGTGCAGTAGCAAAGTCTATGATTATGTAAGAAAGATACTTAAACTGCCTCATTCTTCTATCCTCAGAACGTAAGTGAATTACATTTTAGATATTAAATAAAATAAACATTTTGTTCTTTCACTGTAGTTTATACATTAATGCTATTAGTATTCATACTCTCCTTTTGTCCACTTTCTCTTTTTAAAAACTTCTAGGTGGTATTTGCATGTTATCACAGTCGATATTTCACCCACAGAATGAAGACATATAGGCTGACAATTTTTTTTGCATCTTTCAGTTGGTAGAGACACTCTGGGTGGTAAAATCTAAATCTTGAAATATTGGAATTTCTCAGACACTTCAGTAGTTTTAATATGTGACTAATCTAGAAAATCGAGAACAATTGATTGGTATCTAGGTTGATACCATTGGTTTGAGGCAAAAATCAAAAACCTGAATTTTTCCTAAGCACTGTAGTTGGTGCCAATGCAGGCTGTCCAGAGACCAGATTATGAAAAATAATTTTTTAGAATTTATGGTCAAAATACATAGCTATATTTATATTCTCTTAGTGGGAAGCAAATAACAGTGACTTTTATAGTAATGCCTTATAAATTTAATACTCAATTTTTACTGTTTTTTTCATCACAGGATTTACAGATTCTTTTATTTCTATTTATTTACTTATTTGACTTAAATGACAGAAATGTATTATTGCCTCACAGTTCTGGAAGCTAGAAGTCCAAAATCAAGGTGCTGGCAGGGTTAGTTCCTTCCGAGGGCTGTGAAGTAGGGTCTGTCCCATGCCTCTCTCCTTGGCTTGTAGATGGTGGTCCTTCTCCCTGTGTTTCTTCACATCGTCTTCCATTATCCATGTATGTTTCTGTGTCCAAATTTCCTCTTTTTATGAGGACACAAGTCATGTTGGATTAGGGTGTGCCCTAATGACCTCATTTTAACTTGATTACCTCTGTAAAGACCCTATATCCAAATAAGATAACACTCTGAGGTACTGGAGATTAGGACTATGATATATCTTTTTTGAGGGACACAAGTCAACCCATACCAGTCACTTTCCTGCTGCCCAAGCCTCCCATTACCCATAGACTTCTTCCTGTGGCTCAGTGAGCTTCTGTGATGTGATGTGGCTCCTGCTGGACTCTGCGGCTCATCTCCTGCCTCTCTCCCTGCCTCTTAGATTCCACGTTCCTATTGTAAGGCATTTCTTGCTGCTTCCTTCCCTTCGAGACTTACTAGTCCATCTGCCTGAAATGCCCATTCTCCCTGTTAGTCCTGGAGATTGGTCCTCACCCTTCAGGCTCAGATTAGATATCACATCCTTTTTGAATCCTGGCCTGCCATTCTTCCGATTCTGGACTAGGTACCCTCTTGTGCACATAATGTGGAACTGAATCTTAGTACTTAACACTGTCTTCCCCGCTAGACTGTGAGCTGCCCAAGTATGAGGTCTGTGTCTGGTTCTTTGTTACACCTCCTGCCCTGGAGGGGTGCCTGGAACACAATGGTCTCTTGATAAATATTTGTGGAATGAAAGGATGCCTGGATGGTTGTTTAGGATTTTGAACAGATGTAAAGAAGAATTGCATTGGACCTCAAATCGCTGCCTAAGAGCAGCACTTCATTTAATCCACTGCTATTGGGGCAGAGGCCGCCCAGGAATGGCAGGAGCCTTCTCTCC